>NW_007728206.1:64573-109015 GCF_000696425.1 Galeopterus variegatus | reverse complement strand
GAAATGTGCCATGTGGTTTGCTGCCTGAGTTGGACCAGAGTCCTGTGGTTACCCAACTGCGGAA
This sequence comes from Galeopterus variegatus, assembly GCF_000696425.1. Taxonomy (NCBI): domain Eukaryota; kingdom Metazoa; phylum Chordata; class Mammalia; order Dermoptera; family Cynocephalidae; genus Galeopterus; species Galeopterus variegatus. The sequence goes on along the minus strand of NW_007728206.1, from coordinate 108,951 downwards.
TTAACTATCAGATGCCCCTGTGGTAAAATGTAGGGTCTTAGAACTTACAGAGTATCCATAGGGAAAGTAAAACGAGGACAGTCAGGAAATTGTTACAAAATATTTGAAAGTTCCAATCTTAAAAACTTATTCATACGTAGGGTCTTAGAACTTACAGAGTATCCATAGGGAAAGTAAAACGAGGACAGTCAGGAAATTATTACAAAATATTTGAAAGTTCCAATCTTAAAAACTTATTCATATTAATTAGACCCACTGTTCTGAGGTATATGTGGTTTGATAGGTGAACTAAAATTAGAAAGAGCTCATTTTAAACTCCATCTGGGTGGCAAAATGTTCAAATTTCATGAATTGCATTGACTTTTAATCGCCAAGAATCAGTTATCCAGGTTCTGGACATATACACTAAGAAAGTTCTGAGCTATTTTCTGAACTTTTGTTATATTTCTAATTTTAACTTGACTCAACATACAGAGAGGAGTGGGAATGGATCCAAAAGCTTTCTGGCTCTGAATCTATGGAAAGTGTGGATCATACTTCTGACTGCCCCATGCAATTGTTCTACGAGCTCCAGATGGCAGTGAAAGCTCTCCTTAAGCAGATCAATATACCTCCACACCAGGTACTAGACTCTGCCACTTTTATCTTCTTTTTATTGCTCATGCAAACTGCACTGTAGCATAAAAACTTAATATACATATTAATGTATACTAATCTATGTAATATATATATATACTATATATGTAATATATATGTTTATTTTCATTTATTTAAATACTATTTTGCACTACCACATAATGACATTTCAGTCAACAATGGACCATGTATATGGCAGTGGTCTCATAAGATTATAATGGCTAGACCACATAGCCTAGGTGTGTACTAGGCTATATACCACCTAGTTTTGTGTATATACACTCAACAATGTTTGCACAACAATGAAATCTGACAACACGTTTCTCAAAATGTATCCTAGTCATTAAGCAACAGCATGACTATGCATGCGCATTTTGAATTTGATGCCTACAAATAGACACAGCCTGCACTTCTATTCCTTTCTTTAGCTCCTCTGTGTGGACCTTTTCCAAGTTTTCTGGACCCCACTGTACTTGCCAGGTCAAGCAAGGAAAAATCATTAGTTAGTCTACCTTAAAAGACACCAAGGCTCAGCTTCAGGATGGAATGAAGGAAGAAGAATAAAGAAATAAATAAATGTGTAGTTAGATGTGCAGATGATTTGTCTAAGAACAGAAGAAAAATAGTAGTATAATCCACAGCAATAATCAAGGCTATGCCATGCTATCTTTCCACAAACAGAGAATTTGCTGTCAAAATTGTCTTATCTAAATTGAAATGTACAAATCTAAACTCCACTAATAAGCAACTTCAGTAAAAACTGTTGGCAGAGAAGAGAATAGCAAAAGTTTGTTAGGCTCTATCTAGTAGGTTAGCATAATGTAGCATTAGGTTGAATTCTTTTTTTTTTTGCCTATGTTCACCATTCCTGCTCCCCTCCCCAAAATACACAATGAACCGAGTTTAGCCTGTGAACAGGAAGGCCATTACAGGAGTGACTGACTCTCTTTAAATAAGGGAGAGAACCATAAATTTGCCTCTGACCCATGGAGGCAGGAGAATAAATCAGAGATTCCAAGAGTGTCCTTCCATTAGGGTACTGCTCCAATTTTAGGTCAATACCACGAGGCTAGTCCAAAACAGCCAACACTGATGATGACTAAATTGCACAAGATGCCATAAAGACACTAGGGGAGCAACTGGATTATTCCAGGGGTAGCCGTGTACTCATGAGGAGAAAAAAAATACCAGCTCTACCTGTGACAGTAGATACTATTAAAGGGTTTCTTGGACTTAGCAGGTTTGAAGCGGCTCATATTTCATTGGTGACTCCTGGGCTACATATACATGTTGGCAGAAAGCAGCCTAACTGCCTAACAGTACATACAACATTTCTCTTTTTTTTTTTTTTTTTTTGGATACTTGTAAAATTTTCTCAAGGGCTACATATACATGTTGGCAGAAAGCAGCCTAACTGCCTAACAGTACATACAACATTTCTTTTTTTTTTTTTTTTTTGGATACTTGTAAAATTTTCTCAGTCCTTGGCCAGAAACTACATTTTTCCCCCTTAACCAACTTAAATTGAAACTAGTGGATTTTTAATTCAATCCATTTTTGTTGCTTCATGTAATTATATTCATCATTTTGAAAAGCCTACAGAATGCAATCATTTTCTGCTTTTATAAGGAGCATAAATGTTGTTTTCAGAGTTTATGTGGAACATTACTGCCTTAAATCTTGATTTTATACAGCATTATTAAATGGGCTGAACCCTAATATTTATGTTGTATAAAAATTCCAAGCTTGAAGTCGTGTAATTTTGTTAGATGTTTTATGCCAGTTTGGTGTTGTTTATGTAAGTGCCATGTTGTAACTCTCCTATTTTTCCTCCGCGCGTGTCCCTCTGCAGGCAAGGAACTTCCGCCTCTACACACAGGAGGTGTTGGAAATGGGTCACAATGTGTCCTTTCTTCTCCTGCTCCCTGCCTCAGACGACGTCTGTACAGCCCCAGGACAGAATAATCCTTACACCCCACACTCAGGGTTTCTTAACCTCCCTCTTCAGATGTTTGAACTTGGTATAGTAGCTTGTTTCACCTAGAAATATTAACCCAGCCTCCTTATAATAAAATCACAAAGTTATATCTGTTCCCCCTTGTCCCAGTGGAGGGTCAATAAATCACATGATGGCTTTGGCAACAACCCTTCCTAGAACTGTGTACAAGTCTGAGAAAAAGCAAAGCTCCAAGACTATGTGCCTGAGCAATAATTATTGAAACCTAGCTAAGGCCCAGTGGAGAGAAGAAGGAATTCTAAACAGAAAGTTAAGTTATCAGGCAGTACATCTTGCCTCCCTTTTGCTTTCTTAAATACAAGGACTGATGTTTTCATAAAAAGCACTGCCCCTTCTCTCTCTCTCTGTCTTTCTTTCCCCTTCTCTCTTCCGTTCTTCCCCCCAACTAAGAAAAAAATAATAATGAAATTAAAATGTAGAGTATGTCTCACTTTAGAGGGGAAAAAAGTGTATAACTTTAAGCAGTGCTGATTTATTAAGTAGACTCTAATATTAAGTAGACTCTAAATTTCTGACAGACCATTTGAGAAATGGTCAGGGTCTCCCAGGATGCAATATTGTGATTATAATGTGGGATTCTGAATGGTGGAAGACCTTGTCCTGACTTTTAAAAATGAATAGCCTGGGCCCCAGTTTCTCTGTTTTTGTAGAGACCCCTGCTGCCCACTGAGAATGTGAATAGGGAGGCTTTGTCTCCTTTCCTGTGCTTCATCTTGTAACAGGCCAATAAGAGGCAATTAGCAAGAGCTCCAGCTCCATCAGTTCAAATGAAATGTACAATTCATGGGAGGGTGAGTGAGTGAGAGGGTGGATAGAATGGAGACAGACCCTCTTTGGATTGCACCCTAGCCACCAAATTTAGAAGCAGACAAGGAACTGCCTGATGTCTCATTGTGAGACTCCAGCATCTGAATCTGAATTTATTCTGTGACAGTTTCTTAAGTCTTTCAGTTTCCATTGCTCCAAGCAGTTCAGATGCCCAGAAGCTGATGAACAGCAATTGCTATTTTCCAGAGAAGGGATAGTCCCTAAGAGAAGCTTGAATCAGACTTGCAGACTGGGACTTAGAGTCCTAGCTCCCCTACTGCGTGACACTGGCAATCACTTAAACTTTCTGCACCTTTTCTATGTCACATGATTAATAACATTGGCCATACCACTCTCAAGAGGCCTGGATGTGAATGTGACCATTTAATGAGTTCCTCAGCCAAAGAACATTATTAGTCCATGATATAACAGCACTGCTGTTATGAAATATAGTTTGGGACAAGGTACTTCAGTTCAAGTCAATAAATACTATTGGGTGCCTACTGTGGAGATTTGGAGAACTGTAAGACAAAGGCTGTGCCCTCAAGGGGCATCCAGTATGGTAGTAGGAGTAAAATAAGAATACAAATTATTATAAAATGAGGTATAATGTGCCAGAAATTATAAGTATCAAGTGATATTGAGAAAAATAAAAGAAAGCACATTTTCTCAAAGAAGATATCAGAAAGACTTCATGGAAGAGAGGATATTGATGTGACTGTTAAAGAATGAAAAGGAGGCTAATAAACATGGATAGAAAGAAAAGCTATCTTGTCAGGGGAGTAGAATGAGCAGAGACATGAAAATAGAAGAACTTAGAAAGAGTCAAGAAAGGAACAAGTGGTCCAGTTTGGCTAAATCAGAGAGATGTGAGGAAATGGTGGAACATAAAGCAGTACAGACAAGGTGGGGCCATACTGAGCAGTATCTTAAGAGTCAGACTGAGGAATCTGCTTAAAATGGACTGAAAACAGGGGTCAAAAACTTTGGGGATTATTCTAATAGTTCAGTGTTAGGATAGAAACCAAAAAAACCAAAAACCAAATGCAGACATAAGAAACATTGGGAGTAATCAACAACAGTGGGCAATTGTTTAAAGGAGGAGAGAAGTCTAGAGAGTGCCCCCATGGTTTTCAGCCTCAATAACTGTGAGTATATTGCTGCCATTACCAGAAGTAAGGAAATCAGAGGGGGTTTGGGGAAGAAAGCAATGTTTTTAGCTTTGAATGTATTGAGTCTGAAAATGCTAAGTCAATATCCAAATGGACATATTCCTTTGGCAGTAGAAATGCAGGAGAGAAAGTTGGCTACTAAACACAGACATTTTTCCAGTGTCTACTAATAACAGCTAAAGCCATGAAAGTGAATGATTTCTCAGGGATAGATAACCCAGAGAAAAGAGCTAAGCAAAACACTTCATTGGAGAGCTAACCAAGATTCCATTCTGTGTGAAACAGTCATTGTTGTTCCATGATTACAGGCAAAGATACATGAAATTCATTTCCCTATGCCTCATTGGCCTTGGTGGGAACAATTGATGATTTGGTATCAATTATAATAGTATATGACTCCTAAGGCCCTGGAGGTCCAAGCCATGCAAGTGTCTGTCCTCTCCATCCTGCTTTCTGTGAGGCTCGCACACTCTATTTGGGCAGCTACCCCTTGTCCCACTGTTGTTACTTTCTGTTCTATAATTTAGTGAAGTCTGTTAGCATCATTTCCTCTCACCATTCATTTGTTCATTCATTTAACAATAAATATTTATTGAGCAACCTTCCACATGCCAGGCACTAAAGAATCCACAATGAACAGCTCTTCATGGAGCTTACACTCTAGTAGGGGATAAAAATAGTACACCAGTCAGAGAAGTGGGGGCTATGAAGAAAAATAAACCACAGTAAGAGACTAAAGGGAAGTGATGGGAGCAGTAATTTTATACAGGATGATCTGAGAAGGTCTCTCTGAAGAAGAAACATTTGAGCAGAGACCCAAGATTTCCAGATGATGGGAATAGCATGTATAAAGGCCTTAGAGTAAGAGTGACCTGGAGTACAGTAAACAGGAGCAACAAACATGGGAGATGAGATCAGAGAGTCAATGGGAGCCAGATCATACAAGGCCTCATAGACCATAATTAGGAATTTAGATTTTACTTTAAGTATGTTGGGAATCCAGTGAAGGATTTTGAGCAGTAGAGCAACATATTAAAATCTCTGTGACATTCAGTAGTACCCCCCTCCCCCAACAAAAAAACGCTGAAGCTTATTTAACCCCGCATTTTTGCATTTGACAAGGTCTGGAACCAGTTTTGGCATGGCACCTATTAAAAACCCATGGAACATATACTTTGAGATATGGTGCCCTAGAAAAGCGCTTCTCAAACTTTAACATACATAAGAAGCACTTGGAGAGCTTGTTAAAATACAGATTCCTAAAGGCCAAGCCCAGAGATGCTGAATCAGTAGGTCTAGAAGAGGGCTGGAAAATTTATGTCTGATAAGCCATCAGGTGATACTGACACCACCAATCCAGGCACCATACTTTAAGTAGTACTGCCTAGGACACAGAGATAAATACATAAACACAGAGCTAGAGATGTAGTTAGCATAGTAACACAGTAGAATCTAACTGTGCCTGTCTCTGACCCATCTTACCTCTTCTTTTTACTAAAAGCAACGTAAGACCATCAGATACTATCCTTCATTTATAAAAAACAGGCCATGGATAAAAGCCTGGGTCTCAGTAGATCGTGAATTCAAAACGTTTTTTCCTAGAGTAAGACATACTTTCTTACTATATTGTTCCTTCTTTGTTGCCATACCATTGGTGATTCAACTGATTAATGAAGACCATGTAGTTTTCTAGAAAAGATCACTTGGTTTGGCACGGTTCCATTGGCATACACAGTTCTATTAGTCTTTTTGTAGGGACCTGGGAAAATGTTTCCAGTAGGAAGAAATTAATACACTCCCTAGTATAATGCTTATTATACTACAGCACCACCAGTAACAATTTCAAAAATACTGCTGGGTCATAAGAATTGTGACAAACTCTGGGGCCGGCCCAGTGGTGCACTGGAGAGTGCGCCACTTGGGAGCGCTGTCGCGCTCCCGCCCAGGGTTCGGATCCCATGTGGAGACCGGTTCCCGCTCACTGGCTGAGTGCGGTGCGGGTGCAACACCGAGGGTTGCGATCCCGTTGCCGGTCCCCAGTACGGGCACGACACCAAGGGTTGCGATCCCGTTACCGGTCAGTAAAAAAGACAAAAAGAAAAAAATAGAATTATGACAAACTCTATCTTATCCCCAAACAATTGGAGCCTTCCAAGAGGCAGCTCATCGTAGCTATTTCTTTCATTTAGGTAGGTATGAGCCCACTAAGCATTTAATAACAATTGATATAGAAACTTTTAAGGACTTGCTATACTGGACAAAAGCCTCACTAAGCATTTTTTTTAATAAGGAGGGACTTTTATTCTCTACAGGTAGCTCCATAGTACAAGGTCAAGAGATACATGAAGCATTTCTGAGAAAGGAGAAAATGTCTTTGATAGTTCAGTCAGAACTCAAAAAATTTTAATAACCACATGGGAATTCTAATGAAACTTGAAAAGGTGTGAATTATGGGAATATGTAAATTATAATAGAATAAAGGGCTGCACTGTATTTCAGTTTGACTTGTATAAGTCATCCCTATCCCCATGAAAGGATTTGAAATTTGGCAAACTGACCATGTTCCTGCCAGTAGCCTAAGTGAATCATAAATAACTTGCTAAACAGCTACAGAAAACTGCATCTGTGCCTATTCCAGCACTGAACAGATCGAGCAAGGATAAAATGATAAAGGAACTTAGCCCTCTGTCTCCTGAAGTAAAGACTTGACTGTTGCAAACCCACAGAGTATTCCTTCACGGGATTACTTGTGGCAGCCAGACTGTCCTATAGGAAGATGTTGTGAGATCTGGATGAGCAGGGTTGAGCTGAGGCAAAGTGGTATAATTTCTCCAAAGACCCACTCTCCTTTCCACAACCTAAGAGCTGATACTCCACTATCTTTTGGGTAGGATCAGGATAGAACCCCTCTGCAGTAATAAAGTATGTGACCGGGGGCCTATAAGCATCACTATGTACACCGTTTCTGGGGACAAAAGGAAAAGCAGCAGCATGAGATGCTATTCCTATTTCTATTTCCTTAGAAACAGAAACTCTGTCCAGTGGCATGGCCTCTTGAGGATTTGCCTAGCCGGCACTGAGGAGGTCACCCTGCCCTGACCCTGAGGGCAGTCACAATTGACAGCAGGACCCTGAGGAGGAAAGTTGATTTTATTGATTTCCTTGGCTCTACAATCCGTACTAATTGGACTAGAAAGACAAATTAACTGGAGAATTTTTAAAAAGTAGTTTTGAGGCCTGGTATATATTTCATACTTCTGTGCTGGGCTGTAGCCTTCATTTAACAAACATTTACTAAGCTTCCACTGTATGCCAGGTACTGTGCTGGGGCTGAACATACAGACATTGACAAGGCACAGTCAGCCCACCAGAAGCTCAGAATCCAGTAGGGGATACAGGCATCTATACCAATAGTCCAAATACAATGAAAGCACGGCTGTAAGAGGTAGGTTGTTGAATTTCAAAGGAAAGACACTTACCTAATCTCCTTACAGAGATAATACTTGAGCTAGATCTTGAAGGATAAATAAACATACAGAAAGCAGGGGAAAAGCAGAGCAGAAAAGGGAAATCATTTCAGGTAGAAGGAATAGCATGCACAAAGGCTTGAAGAACTGGGAACGTGCAGCCCAATTAAGCACATCCTCAGTAGCTCATTATGATGGATGCTTAAGGCTTCTGAGGAAAAGGGACAGGAGATGAAGCTAAAAGTTTGAAAGGTCAAAATTACGAAGGGCTACTTATATCATCCAAAGGAGGTTAGGCCTTATCCTGTAGGCAATGGGGAGTGATGAAAAGATTTTAAGAAAAGCAGTGATATGGTCTTATTGGATTTTAGCAGCTCTGCAGAGAAAGGATTGCAGAAGAGCAAAAAGAGGGGAGGGCGTGGGGCTGAGACTAGAGGTGATGAGACAATTAAAGAGACTGCCTCTCTGGTCCAGGTGGGCAAGGATAAGAACCCAAACCAAGGCAGCCACAGTGGGAGTGTAGAGGAGAAAGCAGAGGCAAGAGGGATTTAGGAGTTAAAATTGATGGGACTTTGTGATTGATTCGATATGGTTAAAGAGCAAGATGGAGGAGCCAGAGAGTCAGATTAGGGTGCTGAGAGGGATAATGCTGCCATTTACCAAAATAAGAAATATGAGGGAAGGAACAGGTCTGGGGGAGGGGAGAGATGATGAGTTCAGTTTGACAAATGATGACTTTTGAGGTGCTTGTGGGATATCCAGGCAGTGAGCCTAATAGAATCCAGGCCACAGGCTTGCAAGAAATGGCACAGTCTCAACCTTCATTCCTAATGCCTGTTTTTTATGATTTAGGATACTGTTGCTGTATTCCAACTGTCAACTCATTCACTACCAGGAATCTTTAGAGGGGTATCTTGTGCTCAGGTTCTTTCTGACACGTTGGGAAAGAATCATGGAACTCAACTGACCCCAGATTATCTTGTTGATTCTTCAGCTTCCAAACTAGGTCACATGACCCTGAGTGATTAAAATTTTAGTGAGTTAGAGATCCTCAGGAAGAATATCCTAATCTCAATCCTGTTCAAATATTCTAACCACTAAATGCCTCATTCTTCCTGGGGGTGGGGATGGGATGGGAACAAATATTTATTTTGTATCTAGCATATGCCATATGCTGTGCTGGGCACTTTATATACATTGAATTATTTAATCTTAGGTAGGCATTATTATCCCTGTCTTAGATTGAGAGAACTGAGGCTCCCAGAGGTTACATGGCCACCATCACACAGGTAGTAAGTATCAGAACTATAATTCAAACCCATGTACTTTCCACTCTACTATACTGATGCCAACCACATTGTAGTCGTCACTATCTTACATAGAAAAAAGAGGGAGAAAAAACACCACAGAAAATTAGTCTTACTTTGTGAATTACTAACAAATCATGTGGTCCAGATAATGACATTATTGTATCCTTATACCATTTTGTCTGTAAAATGCATGTGATTCACATTTTAAAAATTAGAAGCTTCCAGTCTATCTTCCCCTCCTCAGTGATGGCTACCAAATGTATCATTGCTAAACCACAAAAGACTATGTTAAAGTAACATTTGTTAAAGTAACATTAAAGGCTCTGGATAAAAACCACTAGAGCGGGAAACTGAAGCGCTGTAGTTGAAACCTCCTCATAACTCACTTGTGGTGCGTGGCATGGATGGTGTGGGTACTGGGAGACCACCCACGGATCCAAGTCTCCTACCACAAGGAGACACAACAAGAGAAAGCTGTGAACAACCTGGCTTTTAGGAACTGCTTTCAGGAATTCAGATGGGACTGATGTTGTTTCTTTTAAAGAAATTATTCGGTTCCTCTCCCTATCTTCCCAGTCATATTTTAGAAGTGGGGAGAGAGGAGAAAGCCAATTTTCTTTTTTACCACTTGGTTTGGACAGGCAGGCTGTGAGACACTTCACTCTCTTCAGTCTCTAGCCAAGAGAGGACATCTGTCAGGCGCTAACAGGATATAATCCCTCCTTGAAAGGCATAAAGACACATTCAGGGAGCTACAAAGGTCAAGAGTAAGCTACCAAGTGATGGTGACTCCTTCCTGCGGAGCTGCCAGTAAATATCACAGACCTGAAATACACCTTTCAAAAAAGGAAAATCAAGCACACAGTGAGAGAAAAGAGACTAGAGAGAAAGAGGAGCCTTTGGGGAAAGGGTCTTCCCTCTTCAGATCAGCCCATACATTTATTTATTTATTCATTCAATCAATAAACATTAGTTGAGAAGTTATAATGTTCTAGGTTTTGAGGAAATAAAAATTAATAGAAGACATGGTTCCTGCCCTCAAAGAAATCACAGAATAATACCAAGGCAGTCAAGTAAACACATAATTACAATGTAACAAGATGTCATGATAACATTTAGAAACATGTGCTCCAGGAGCACATAAGAGGAAGAAACTAGTTCCACCTGGAAGGCAGGAAAGGTCAGTGATGGAGAAGATATTTAAGCTGATCTTCAAGTATCAGAAGAAGTTTATCTGAAGGTATTGGTAGAGAAGGGAATTTGAGGAGGAAAAGGCATGTTTAAAAGCATGGAAGTACAAAAGGACTTGTAATAAATTCAGCTTGACCAAAGCTTAGGGTTGATGTGAAGCTGGGGGTGGAAGGTGGTCGCATGGCGGAAGACATGAGTGACGATATATGCAAATCCTAGATCTCAAGGAGCTTTCCTTATGGAGAGAAGATGTTTGGATTTTATCCTTAAGTCAAGAGAGAGCCCTGTAGAAGTCTTTAAGCAGGGAAGTAGTACAAGAACTAGATCACTTGGGTGAAGCTCAATAGTTTGTCATTTACTGAGAGGGTATATGAAATCAGTTCTTCTGTATGTCAGGAAAGAAAGTGCTAAACAGAGTAGAGAAGATGGGAAGGAAGGATCTGAACACCAGAGAAAAAAATCAATCCCAAAACCGAGACTATCCAAATTGAGAAACACCTCCTTGAAAGGGGGCACAGCTGGTATAAGGATGGGCCACTGACACCCTCGCCCCATTCTTCTCTTCTACTTCCATGAGACAAGATAAACAGACCAGGTTTCCCTTACACTCACCTAAGATATATCCTAAGAGAAAATCAGGCAAGGAAGCAGGCAATGATGAGATGGGACTTGCAGGGTGCACAGAAATCTCTCAGTAGGGGTTCCTTGCTAAGATATAGAGATAACTAGATGTCCCATTTTGAGACAGTATGGTTTTAACTTCCCTAAATGGCCAGATCTGGATCTCAGGAATCAACAGTATTAAATTATTAGATGTCCTTCCTAGAAAGCCTCACCAAATAAGCCAGAATAAAAATATTTCAAAGGACTTGTTGAATTATAACGGCTCTATTTCCAAAGCATGGAACACACTGATACAGATGTACACAGAGTAAGTGAGGTTTCTGGAGAGTAGGTCTCCAAATTCAACGATATCCAGGAAGAAACTTGGTACTACACTAGTCTGAATCAGAGTGCTTTCCTCGGTCCACTGGAATCTGAAGTTATGGTATATGATCAGAGCTGGTCAGAGAAGTACAGAAAATCTGACCACCTCAGGCTCAGTCCCAAGTGCTCTGTCCCTCCTGGAAAGGGGAAAGTAATGGAGATGAAGGTTAGATTCTTTCCTGTGGCCTCTGTCTCATTATCTTTTGAGACAGGAAAACCAAGTCTGCTGAAAACAAAAATGGTCTGTCCAGGCATCAGCTCCCATCATCCTTCCAGAGGAGCCCAGGAGAGGAGAGGCAGAAGGAGGATCAAAGCCCATCATAACAGGCCTTTAGGGAAGTTTTGCAGCCAGACAAAAGATACCCAGAGAAAAAGCATGTCTTGTATCTTCTGGAGGTACTGGCTTGGAAAGGAGAAAGCAAGATACATAGTGGAAATCAAACATGAAAAGCAAAATTAAGTTTCCAATTGCTACTTTTTTTCCTTTAAAGTGATAAACAAGCTTATTTTCCCACTCATTCATATATACTTTGTTTCAGCCCCAAGTTTAGAGAAAAGTCCACATAAACTGCAGCTTAAGCCAACCCCACTTCCCCATACCATATCAATAGTTGGTAAACCTTAAAAGGGAATACTGTCTGACTAAAGCCAGACAACTGGCCCCTTAAGAGCACACTTATAATTTATTTATGGCTTAATATTTTCCACTGATAGGATTTAATAAATCATGTTTTCGTTCAGCTTGTTTCTCTGAGGTATGAATTTCTCTACTTCGATACCAGATCTTAATGTGTTTTATTTTGCTTGTCCATTTTCCAGTTCATTTTTGCAGCTACAAGGAGAAATTTACTAGTCTGTATTGCCGCCTTTCTGCTGTTATGGAGCTGGATTCTCTGAATACCCAACAGTCCCTGAGGGAAGCAATCTCAGACAGTGAGGTTGCAGCTGCCAAACAAAGACACCAGCAAGTTTTAGATTTTATTCAGGTAATAGTTTGTTTCTTCTGAGGTAAGTGGAAGAGAGAAGAGGGGCAGGGTAGAAGGGGTGAAAACGAAGCATGGGAAAGAACAGCAATCTGAGCTGATTCAAAGAACACTGTGTACAAGTAGCCTATTGATTTGGTTAAAATGTGACACTCAGGGAGATGTGAGTTTCAAACAAAGGCATAAGAAAAAGTAACAGATAAATCACAATATTACTAAGAACTGTATCAGCCACCATAGGAAGTAATGATGGCTCTGCATATTGGATAGGAAAATAACCCCCAGAAGTAGTGATGAGAACATTATCCTTACCTGGTAGTCTATTGATAACACCAACAGAAAGGAAAATTGTATCAATTAACTCAATATCTCAGAGAAAAAGAAAACGATCTACCAGTTTATGTTAACCCAAATCCAGTTAGACCTAAGATTCCTCATGTTTTGAACTTCTTTTTGGCAAAGTTGACGCTTTACTGTGGTCTACCAAAGTTAGAAAATGCACTCGCTGTTCATTATATTGTCTGGAAAAGCCTTATGGTGACACTTCAGGGTCTTGTGAAAGGGCTACTGACTAGCAGTCAAGAGAATTTGGATCTGGCCTGAAATTTCCTCTAAATCCCTTAGCCAAATTTTACAGTTTTTCTATCAGTTACCCATTTCACAAGATGAGTATAATAACAATAGCCCCATAATAAATACCATTATGATAAACAAGTATATGCAGTTCAATTTGATAACTATTTATTACACCTAGGTGTCACACACTGTATGGGAACCACAAGGTTGAATCAGACATGGTCCCTGACCTTAAGGAGTTAAAAATCCACTAGAGGAGAAGATGAATGTGTGTAAATACTATTTGTAAAATGTGTTAGGTGCCATAAGAAAAATAAAAAAGAAAGAAAGAAAAATTTCTATGTCAACACAAAGAAGTAAAAATTTACTTTTACTTGTGGGTATCTGAGAAGCTTCCATGGAGGATATAATTGATATTCCAGCTGGGCCTACAGAGATGAGTTAGGTTATAGTGAGGAGAACTAGAATGTGGAGCATTCAAAGAGAAAGTACAAACACATAAAGCAGCAAGAGCAGAAAAATAGTATTTGGGGAATAAGTAGTCAAGGTTGGTTGGAGCATAAACTGAGTGATGGACGGTAGTGAGAAATTAGGCAAGAATGAAAGATAGCAATGGGATCAGATCACCAGGGCTTTATTAAAGGCCACGGTAAGGAATTTGTATTTTATTCTGCAGCCAATAGGGAGCTAACCAAAGTTTTGGAGAAATGAGTTACAGGCTTTCACAACTCTGTTTAGGATAGATTCAAGCAGAGGGCATATTCCCATCTGCATTGGTATGGCCATACTGGTTGTTTATTGTAAGCATTCATTCTGATTGGTCATGCTCACCAAATAATTTGCATTATCTTTACTGGATTTAAGGAGAAGACTGATGGCAAGGAAACCAGATAAGAAGCTATTACAACAGTCCAGATAAGAAGTAGAGGATTTAAGAGGAAGCAATGTTGTGAACTTTAGGCAAATAAATCTCTCTACATTCCAATCTCCTCACCTGTAATAGGGATAATAAGAATAATGTTACCGAATTAAATGAGATAATGTCAAAGCACTCAGCAAAATGCCTTTCACATAATAAATATGTAGTAAATTATACATGTATCCATTCATTTATTAAGAAAAAACATCTTTTGAAACACCAGTTTGAGGTTTTTGAAGTGCTCATGAAGAAGATATTATAATATACTTGCAAAGTGGTAAGCAGACAAATCTTTAGGAGTATCCTACTTTCCTTATCCTATAAATGAAGTATCTTAGGTGACCTCTTAGACTAAAGAAGTAACCTTTCAAAAAGTTACTTGCTCTCTTGACCTAGGAATGCAGTATTTAAAAATTCAGAACATTTACCTCATTTATTTCACTTCCAGTAAAAATGGAACATAGATAGTGGGGGATGGGTGGGAAAAAAAGAATGCAGCATGAGGAGAATATGGAAGACTGACATCTTTTGATCCCAGTGTAAAGGAAGGGTGGAGCATAGAAAGAATAATAATGGTCCAGAGCATATATTTTTAGTCCTGAATCTTCTACTGATAAACTCTGGAGTATTGGAAAATTCATTTGATCTCCAGGGGCCCCAATTTCTTCACAGGTAAAATGAAATGACTGGACTAGATGACTTCTAAGGGCCTAGTCGCTCTAACATTTTATGACTTAACAATGAGAAATATCTTTAGAGAAACACTTCTCTTAACATGCCTTAGGTTCTGTTTCTGCTTTATTCCACTTAAGCCTCCCTGAACCCAGTAAGTTCATCCAATGAGGAGGCTGACTTCTTTTTTAATTAAAACATATTTGATTGTACATATCTGTGAGGTACTGCATCGAATATCAATACCTGTGTGCAATACGTGATGCTCAAACCAAAATAATTAGTATACTCAACAGTACACAATGTAATTGTTTTTTGTGGACCTTTACCAATTTCTCATTAACCTCCCTCCCCCTCCCCCTTTCCCACCCTGACTTATTTTTAGGCTGTTGCAGCTCTGAACCCCAGAGTTCCTGGCTCCATTCTTCCTCCTTGACTACTACTCTTCCTCCTTCCTTTTTCACCCAGCCTAGAACTCCACTGCCTTTTTCTCTTTCCTTTTCATCACACCATTAAGTAGGCTGGATAAAGTAGGACAGGCAAGGAATTTTTGAAAGCTCGCCTGCTCTGGTCTCCCAAAGCAGATAATTTGAGAGCCCCCTCTACATACTCCCTTTCCAGCCAGCCAGGTTACCTAGACTTGAATAAAAGCCAATTCCCAAAGGGTTCAAAAAATAACTTCTTGGCCAGGGTAAAACCAGACCATCTCCCTGCACCCATACTTTTCAGTGGATCACCTTGTTCCACCCAACATGGATAACTTCACTGAGTGAAGATAATTTGACATCATCTCTCCCCTTATCTATATGTTGACTTCTCAATCTCTCTCTCTGTCTCTTTCTCTCTCTCTTTGTGTCTCTCTCTCCCCCTCTCAAAATGGAAACCAGCTGCAGTCACTTACCCATTGGTGTTCACAGCTCAGCCCACCACACATCATAACCTGCAGAGGTGACCACCAGTTATGAGAACATTTGTGTGATTCCAGATCTAAGACAGTGTTGAAGTCACTACACAAACCAAACATTGTAAAGAGCAAGGGAGTCTATGTAAATACAGTTAGGAAAAGAAGCCAAAGACTGCAGCCAGAAAGGGGGACGGCTGGGCCAGGGGAGGTGTAGAAAATTATAGATAAGGGACACAGGCTTTATAGACAGCTCACACAACAGAAATGTCAAAGTATGGAGACCTGGAGCTTGGCATGTTTTGAGCTGCTAAAGCCTAAAGGGCAATTAGGCTATAATTTATATACTGTAATACTTCAAATGCTCCTAAGCTGTAATAGAAACACAGCTCATTAAATATAGCCAATCTATCATCCCCTCAAGCACCTTGTAGCTGTTCTGTGAGAAAACCAATCACCTTTACATTTTAATAAAAATATTATCTTGCCTGAGTCCAGAGAAAGCAGTATAATTTATGGGATGAAAACTGAAATTTTTAAAGAGCAGGGTGAGAAATGGATGCAGAATGTTTAATCAACAGACCTAGGGAGTTCATGGTCTCTCTTTTTTTAAAATGTGTCAGCACGTCTTTAGAAGTTGAATTTGGACCTTAAAATCAGGGGGGATTATGTTGTCAGTTACTCTTAGATCAACAGTATAAGGTAAAATGGGTGAAAATTGTACTTCTTTTGGAGCTACTTAGTTAAGTCCCTTTAAACTCAATCCAAAGGCCACCCTGTACCTATGTTGTTTTTTTGTTTTTTGATTTTTTTCTTCAGTTAAGACCTCTTCACCTCATTACTAAGAAAAATTACGTAAACATGGTTTCTACACAAATTTTTTGAATTTTCCACACTAAATCTCTCTATCCATCTTTAGCAATAAGGCTAAAAACAATTTTATCCAAAGAGAATAGGTGGATTATTATTAATAATTGTATTAGTTTCCTAGGGCTGCTATAACAAACTACTGCAAACTAGGTAGCTTAAAACAGCAGGTATTTATTCTGTCACAGTTTTAGAATCCAGAAGTTTGAAATTAAGGTGTTGGCAGGGCTGCACTCCCTCTGGAGGCTCTAAGGGAGAATCCATTCTTTGCCTCTTCCAGCTTCCGGTGGCTACTGGCATTCCTTGACTTTGGCCACATCGCTTCAATCTCTTCTTCTGTGGTCACATTGCCTCCTCTTCTTATGTCTGCCAAGTCTCCCTCTGCCGCACACTTATAAGAATGTCCTTATGAGAACATTTGTCAATGGAATTAGGACCCACTCAGATAATCCAGGATAAACTCCTCCTCTCAAAATCTTTAATGTAATCACATCTTTTGCCATATGAGGTAGAATTTAATTTTTTATTATACAAGGTAATTAAGATAATCCAGGATAAACTCCTCCTCTCAAAATCTTTAATGTAATCACATCTTTTGCCATATAAGGTAGAATTTAATTTTTTATTATACAAGGTAATATTCGCAGGTTCTGGCAATTAGGAGATGGACAAATTTTTTAGGGGTCTACATTAAGTCCACTACAATAATCATGATTGTCATTTTAACAACTGAAAACTTTATAACAATGTACAGTTTATAAGGTGCACTCATCAGGGCCAGCCCGTGGCTCACTTGGGAGAGTGTGGTGCTGATAGCACCAAGGCCACGGATTTGGATCCCTATATAGGGATGGCTGGTTAGCTCACTTGGAAGAGTGTGGTGCTGACAACACCAAGTCAAGCGTTAAGATCCCCTTACCAGTCATCTTTTAAATAAATAAATAAATAAATAAATAAAGTCCCCTCATCAACATTATCTTACATAATCTCTATAATAACTCTGTTTAAGAGTAGGGATCTAAAGAATTAGGTAACCATTTCATTAATTTGTTCTTTCACTGAAAAATCATTTTTTGAGCACCTGCTCTGCACGACTGAAAGCAAAATATACAAAACCATAGTCCCTGTCCTTGACAGGCACTCTAAAAGCTGTCCACAGTCATCTAGTGCCTTTAAAATAACTGAGACACGAGTGTGCTGCATGAGGCAGGGCCAATAAAAGCCAGCTGAGAGAGCAATAATCTCACTGGAAAAACTTGTCAGCATCTCGTCTGGGATTCCCACTTTGGCTTTAGCCCCTGAACTTCTGATTTCGCTCTTCAAAATGGCTTAGTGCCTCCTCATGAGCCTGCCTATTGCTGAACTTCCTGCCCAACTCACCAAGCTAGCAAAGTTGTAAAGCTCAATCTCATGCTTTCATTACCAACCCTGAATACTCTACCAAGTCCTGTCACCCCAGGACAGAACAGAACTAGAAAGCAAGGGGAAATGGCTATTAACCACACAGTGCCATTCACTAGGGCTTGCCTGTCACTCTGAACACGGTAGTCTGAATGGCACAATTTCAGACTCTTCTCTGTGCTGGGAGCACGAGCTTTGTGAATATTCTTTAAAGAGCAGGTTTTAAGTGCAGATTAAAGACTTAAGAAAAATTCTGAAAATGAAATATAACACTGGGTAGTACATTATCTTTAAAAACTCCATAGCTACAGAAACCTGAACCTTGAATCCTTCATACAATGAACACTTTCTAACAGGAAGGTGAGTGACACCAGCTATCTAAATGTTCTTCAAAAATTAATCATAAAGGGGCCGGCCCAGTGGCACACTGCTATAGTGCACCACTTGGGAAGCGCGGTGGCGCTCCCGCCGAGGGTTCGGATCCCACATACAGACCGGCCGCTCACTGGCTGAGTGAGGTGCGGGAGCAACACCGAGGGTTGTGATCCCTAGCCGGTCCCAGTCCGGTACGGGCGTGACACTGAGGGTTGCGATCCGTTGCCGGTCACGAAAAAAAGACAAAAAGGAAAAAAAAAATTAATCATAAAGTATTAGAGCTGGAAGGGACTTTAGACATCATGTTGTCTAACCTCTTTGTACAGCTGAGTAAACAGGCCCAAAGAAGTTAGTGGCTTGCCCAAGGCACCCAGTGAAATTAGATGTAAAGCCTACCACAAGTTCCAGGGTCCTCTGAAAAAATATGTTAACTAACAGCCCCTCTTTGGAGACAGAATAACCAGAAAGCTCATGGCTAGTGTCTATGGCCATTCTGGGAGAACATCTGTGATCTACAGATACAGACACAAAAATCTGAGTGACTTTTACACCAATACATTTCAGAGAAAACTACTATTGTGCTTTATAATGAAAATGTTACTGAAATCACTTTGGTAACCCAGAAATAAAATGGTAACAATCTAAAATAGGCTACTCAAAAAATAGAAGGATGTTAAATTACTTACAAATTAGCTGTACAAGCTATTTTGTACTTTAGAAGCACTTACTTTTTATGTAATAAACCAATAAGTTCAATATATAAAGTTGCTTTTCTATCAGCATAGGTCCAAGAATCTCTACTTAGCAAAATATTCCAGTAATGCTTTGTTTTTCTAAGTTACATATAAGAACGAGAACTACATTTCTTAAAGTATTCTGAAATTCAGACTTCATAAGTGTTCCCCACAATATCCCAATGAGGAATATTTTATTATATGCTGAGAGATAACACTTTATATGTGTGAACAATGTACCCTTCAGTATTACAAAGCACTTTCAAATTCATCATTTCACTTAATCATCACAGTAACCCTATGAGGTATAAAAAGGAAGATGTTTATTCCACATTTTACAAATAAGGCAACTAAGGCTCAAAAAGATCAAATAACTTGCTAAAGGTTATTCCAGAGCTAGTAAGTGGCATACCCCAGCTACAATCCAGGTCTTCCACTATTTGCACCAAATGACATATCCTCTCAGGTAAAAATATGCAAAACACAAGAGATTACAAAGAAGAGGTATTTTCTGGCTTAGCAAATCTATGTTGAAAATATTTTACTCTTTCTCAAAACCAATACTGTAGAAAATGGATCATCTTGGACTCTCAGAAAAACTTACTCTTTTTTAATAGCTGTTTGATAACAAATTTTATCATTTTATTCCAAAGCAAATAGATGAAGTTTGGCGTGAAATGAGATGGATCATGGATGCTCTCCAATATGCAAGATACAAGCAACCAGTCTCTGGCTTACCCATCACTAAGCTGATAGACCCCTCAGATGAGCAGAACCTACAGAAGATCAACTCTACATCATCACATATAGACTCTCTTCCATCACCATCCCCATCCCCAGAGATGCGCAGAAGAAAGGCAGTGAGTGGTAAGCAATAAGATCAAAACTTCTGTAGTTAAGTCACCAGATTCTTGGTCCTCTCTCCACTGATGAGGTTCTTTGTGCTGAGGCACTGGTACCAGCAAGTGGTAGGAAACACCACTCAGTGGTAAGAATCTAAAAGCATAGAGGGAACAGTGGAAGGGTAGGAGACTACAGCAACAACCTGAGATCAACTCCATTAGGGATAGAGAAGATCCAGTCCAGTTCTAACTCTTGCTTCCAAGATACAAAAGGACACAGAGCAGGGATGAGGTTTCAGAAATGCAGAATGGAGACAGCTATGGTATCAGGCGAGGGCCATGTCAGCCAAGGGAATCTAACCAAAACCAGGTAAGGAAGGAGACCAGGCCCAACCTCTATTAAATAGAAGCTGACAAGAATGAGGCAGGAAGCAGGTTCCAACCTGGGTAAGAGTTCAGGACAAACTTCCCATCCACATGGCACCAATGTTCTGGGTTGGAAGGTGGGAAAGAAAGAACCCTGGGATATACTAGAATTCTGAAATTGAGGCCAAATAAGTAGCTTGGCCTCATCATAGATATGATGAACCTACAGACAAGCTGAAGAAGATGCCTAGCAAGGCACCTCCAACCATGGGAATTAAGTCTAAGCGTACATGGCAAATACTAACAGCAAAAACATGACTGGGTTAACATAAATTTCTACAAAATGCCTTTGTGTTTATAAGCAGAGAAAAAGCATACTAGGTAAAGGCAATATAATGCTCTTGCCTTGGACAAATTAACACTAGTGCCATTTTTCTAGTCAATTAAAATAACAGCCATTCAAAGCATCTTTGTTGATACTATAGCTTATAGGTGCTCCAATTTTGTAAGCCTCATAATATTTTTAACAAACAGTTCTGATTTGTGGGCTTGTCCCATAGGGGGCAGCATGGTGAAGCAGAAAGAACTTGGTCTTAGAAACCAGAGACCTGGATTCAAATCCCAGCTTTGTTTTACTAGCTATTTGAGCTTGATCAGATTACTACCTCTGAGTCTCAGTTTCCATGTACGTAAAATGAGAATAATAATATCTATACCTTGAAGAGTTACTTGTGAATAAGACAATCTATATCAGAGATGCATGGCACATATTGTAGCTATCATATTTAATGTTATTATTTTTATTATAGAAAACTTTAGTGGGGATATGAGCCTTTTCTAAAAGTAAGTTTGTGTGTGCTCTATGTTTTACAAACCTCAATGTCTAAAAATCAAAACTTGGCAAATGTAAGAACTTAGGAGGCAACTAATTTACATTACAAAAGGACTTAACAAATAATTCAACAAAAGAATCATTTAAATAGAGTTTCCAGAGTGTATTTTTACAGATTTCCACTGGACTGGGAATACAAGTCATATATCATCTCTGCTAGAAGCCAATCTAATGGGAGAGATAGATACATTAACAAAAAACTTACATGGTAATTGCATATGTGCTATGGAGTCTATTGGAGGCATTAAACCTTAAACTCATAAGATCAAAGGCAGCTTCCCGGAGAAGGTAAAAGAATCTAATTCTGAACGATATGCAGGAGTTGAGCAGGAAAAGAAGAAATGAGAGAGCATTACAGTAAGAGAAGATGGATTATATATCTGTATTGTAGTTTAGGGAACTACAAACAGCTTGTCTGAAACTCAGGATCTAAGAACATTGTTCATTTTTTTTTAATTTAAAAAAATATTTATTGATTACCCACTATTTGCCAGGCACTCCTTGAAGTAATAGATATAATAATTTAAAAAAGCAAAGTCTCTGCTCCCATAGAGCTTACATTCTAGAAAGAGTGCCAATGAAAACATAAACAAACAAGATAATTTCAGTTTGTGAAAAATAAACAGCAGTTGGGGTGGGGGTAAGCAGGAAGAGTACTGAATTCACTAGGATGATCAGCAGAGACCTGGGAAGATGACATTTGAACCAACCACAGAAGGAGCCAGTAATCCAAAAACCTGGAGTTGGCGTATTCCAGGCAATAAAACAGCCAAAGCCCTGAGATGGGTGAGGGATGGAGAGAAGGCCAAAGTCATTGGAGCAGAGGAAACAAAGGGGCAAGTTGTGAGACACAGTGGCCAGAATAGGCAGGGTTCTGTAGGCCACAGTGGGAAGTTTAGATTTTATCCTACTTGTGATGAAAAGCCATTGGAAACTTTTAAGCAAGGATTGATATGATCTGAATTACTCTTTAAAATCTTATCTGGCTGTTATATGAAAAGACCATAGGGGGAAAATATTGGAAGCAGGGAGACCAATTAGGAAGCTGTTAACAAAGGAGATAAGTTTTCTGTCTTAGATGCCATTTACAAAAAACGATAAGGAGGAGAAACAAGCTTGGGTGACTGGGCATGTTGAATTTGAGTTAGCTTTGAAACATTCCACACAAAAAGCAACATTTAGGAGAAGACAAGATGTATAATGTCTGGAGTTCAGGAAAGAGAACTGGCTAATAATATAGATTTGAGAATGTATTGACAAGTGAATGATGTTTGAAGCTACAAAAATGCTTAAGATTCCCTAGGGAGTAGGTAAAGTAAGAAGAGACTATGGAAGGATCCCTGTGGAACGGAGCAGCAAGACTTCCTAGTCTAAGAAGGAACAGAAAGAAGATAAAAAACAAAAGGGTAATGTCACAGAAATTATAGCATGTCAAAAGATGAAGAAAAATTAAATAAAACAACTGAAAGGCTTCTGTCATTTTGCTTTTTTCAACAAGAAAATCATCAGTAATCTTGATGAGAGCAGTTTGTGAAGGGAAAAGGAAAGAAGCTAGATCAGGCAGTAAATGGGAGGTGAAATAGGACAAGTAAGATACATTCTTTTAAAATCTTGGCTAGGAAAGGGAAGAAGGAAGAAAGGCAGTAACTAGAGAAGTGTGGGGTTGAAAGGGCATTTTTTAAAGCAGGAAAGATATGCCCTCCAATGTTCCACAGCTCACATAATTCTATGAATAACTCTTCAATTCTGCTGCCACCTTCACAGCCCTTGTCTGCCCGCTCTGCTCACAGAACTTTCCCAGTCTTCCATCTCTTAGACACAGAGTCCTAAGTGGGTTCCTCCCTGGATGTATGAGAATGGCCTCTTCTATGCCATAGAAGTGCCTGACTCACACCAGCCTGAAGACAGGTTACACACACTCTCTCCTGGGAGGATCTGGCCAATTACATTCAGATTTTATTGTTAACTTAAAACCCGAGCGATCATCATTCTGTTTTTTAAAATATAACTCTTTCTTGGGTCCACTTATTTCTCTGAAGTCAAGATTCCACGAGCTGTGAAACACAAAGACGTGGAGGGCAGCAAATGACAAATGAAACCCAGTGACAGGCAAGTGCTGTAGAGAGCTGGGGAGATACATTTCTGTCCTATCCCCTCACAAAAGCAGAAGCATTTCAGAGCAATGAAATCTGCCATTGCATACTCTGTCCTCTCCAAGAGTGTGACCACTTCGAACTGTTTGGAAACCATTTATGAAGGGGAAAAAAGTCCAGTTTAGAGGAACATGCCTGCTGGGTTAACTCAAAGGACAAAGTTAACGGAATTGCAGCACAATTCCGTTTTGTGTGGGTAAGGTTCACCTACCTTCTAAGGAGTCTGCTGGAAATATAGAGCCTATCACAAACCTAGCCTCTGGTCCCAGCCCAAGATTCTGTTTTAAGGCTGTTGAGTACCTTGAATTTGTCTGTGCATATCTGTTGGAGGGGAGGTGGGGAGTGGAACTTTAACTTTCTTCCCATTTCTGTGTGGTTTTCAAAAACACAAAGTGGAATTCCTCTGAGTCAATTAAAATTAAGCATCTCTCCAAGACCCAAGGGGGAAATTTGGCTCCTAGAAAAGGTAACTCAATGCAGGGGGTAGAATGATTTGGCCCATCACATGGGCATTTTTTCTCTCCCACTCCTTTTCTGTGGGTACAGTGGTCACAGTCAGGAGCAAATTTTTTTTCCCCCAATACTGCTATTCCTCCTAGTGATGTATGGGTGAGACAATAGAGGGGAGGGGGCGTTGTTTCTTTCAGATGCATTTAAAGATTATTCTGTAAATTTTCCTGGTAACCTTTTCCCAGATGATGTTAAAAACTAAACAGTTCAAAAAAATCAGCAGAAATCTGAAGATATTATTTCTCTTGGGAAACTGGAAGGTAAACAAACCACTGAGGTTCTACGGAAGGCCTGAGAGAGATTCAGTAAAATTATTTATTTATAAATTATTTAAATTCTATGCATATATATATATGGATAGTGATACATTAAAAGTGTAAAGATAGATAGGACAAATAAGGCTTATTATTGCTTTCTTTCTGTCCTGCCATGCCCCCTGCCTCTAAGCGAAAAGCAATAGCTTTAAATCAGTTATTCTTTCCTGAAATGTCACCTCCCCCATAACTCCCTCAAAATCCACATCAAGGCTACTCTGCTGTTGTTGGCCTGACCCACAGAGACCAGGAGTTGCAACACCCATTATAATGGCAAGAAAGCCAATCTTCCTAAGCCAGTACTAATACTATGGGCAGAACTTTCACCAAATAGCTCATGGGTCAACCAGAAGGAAAACTCAAGGTTCTATCAAGTGCTGGCCTGCCCAGTGGGCTCTCTAAGCAAAATTGAGGAGCACAACCAGATTTATTAAAATAACAACTGGGCAAGGTGCCCACAATGGTTAATGGAGCATACGGCCTGGATCTGGGGATGGAAGCTGCACTTTGCATTCTTTTCCAGGAAGGGAGGGAGGAGCAATGGCCTAAATCTTTGGAAACTCTCCTCAGTACCCTGGCTGGCATCCTGGAGATTTTCCCAGCCTGTCCTGGGAGGGGTATCCCACTCTAAGCAATAGGTTCCACTAAGTCTTCTAATAAATAATACAACCACCATGCAAGTCAAATATTTAGATTACCACTAGAGCAGTATTTCCCAATTGTAGGTCCATGAACCAACAAGATAATATTTTACCACTCCAAACTCAAGCCCTTTTGTATCTCCTTTCTGGGTTACCACAGTTGTAACTAGGACTTCTCTTGATTTATCTCCTATCTCCCATGATCCTGGGAACTATAGTAAATAAGTTATATCATTTACTAACTCACTGTTAAATATACATTAGGAAATACAGTACTGAACTTGATTATCACCAACAGAAAACACCATACAAGAAATTATTGTTCTCCTCTATTATAAACAGCATTCTCACAGCAAACTCTTGAAGTATACCTGATTACTGGTTTATATTTTAATGATCCTGGTATGTTTTCTAGTTATTAGCTATTAAGGGTAGAGCCAATCTCAATATATTGGTATCTTCTGTTTGTAAGGCACTTAAAGTATTTTTAACAAACTAATTTAATTCCACAGTATCTATGGAGGATAAGTAATATAATTACCTACATGCTATAGATAAGAAAAGGTTCAAAGAGCTAAGTGATGTGTTCAACTTCATGTATACAATAAGCAGCAAGATAGGACTGCAGCCCAGGTTTGTCTAATTTTAAGACAATTGTTCTTTCCGCTATACCTGAGACAACTCTTCATCAAATATTAATCAACTCTTAATCAACTCTTAGTCAAATATTACCAAAGACAAAGCAAAATAATTTGGGTGACTGTTTTAAGGAATTTCTATGGCAGATCAACTAAATTAGACCCTTTCAGGGTGCTTTCAGTATTGTTTATAAGAGACAGTTAACTCTGATGATTAAGACACAGTCTAGTTGGGAGGTCCTCACGGTCTGCTCTTATGTCCATATTCAGATTAGATAATCTGGGAAACACAGATTCTACACATCAGTTTGCTTGACTCATTCCTTAGCCCATTCCTTCACTGATTGGCTAATTCAACATTGACTAAGCAGAGATGAATAAGACATAGTGTATGCTCCCTAGAGTTCATAGTGCAGTGAGGGAGACAAATATTAAAATGGACTAATTTATAATAAAACTTGGTAAATGCAGTAACAGAGATATAAATAAAAAGGCTGTAAGAGCCAAGAGAACTAAGCAACTAACTCTAACTGGGAAAACCAGTACAGGCTCTCCCTGAGGGATTGGGTCTTAAAATACTCCATCATATCTTCAAATACTCCAAATGCTCCATTGAAATGTTAGAATGTCAGCTCCTTTAAAGCACATCTTCATATACTCCTTAGATCTCTCCAAACAATTGCTCATTATTTGTATGTCGAAAGGTAAAAGTACAAACTGCTTTTGCAAAGGGCTTGATTTACGAACTGGAAAGAGGAAAAAAATGCCACAAACTCCTCAATGGCTGCTTCTAGTTATAGTAATTTTTACTGTTAGTCCTTTAGTGGGTTGAATGGTGGCTCCAAAAAGATACGTCCATGTCCTAACCCTCATAATCTGTGAATGTGACCTTATTTAGGGAAAGGGTCTTTGCAAATGTAATTAAAGATATTGAGATGAGATCATCCTGGATTATCCAGGTAGGCCCTAAATCCAATGACAAGTGTCCTTACAAGAGAGAGAAGAGGCGAAGACATAGACACAGAAGAGAGGCCATGGGATGACAGAAGCAGAGACTGGAGTGATGCACTCACAATGAATGCCAACAGCCAACAGAAGCTGGAAGATGCAAGAAAGTATTCTCTCCCTAGAACTTCCAGAGGGAGTGTGCCCCTGCTGACACCTTGATTTTGGACTCCAGCTTCCAAAGCTATGAAAGAACAAATTTCTGTAGTTTTAAGCCACCCACTGTGTGGTAATTTGTTACAACAGCCACAGGAAACTAATATAAGACCTAACATGTTTCTCTAGCAGCAGCAATGTCAAGAAGCCCTTACTAAGAGCTTAACTAATATAACTCTATGTGGGTACCAAAAAAAGTGAGTTAGATACACCAGGTCCCAGCCCTCAGGAAGCCATAGAAATGCTATGCTGGACAGCATGTAGAAGGTCTTTGGAGTGACACAAATCTGCATTTGGGTGCCTATTATGCCACTTATTGGCTATATGAATTGGAAAAATTTAATAAACCTCACTTAAGTATTCTTGTCTACAAAATGGGAATTCCCATAGGCATTAAATGAAATAAAGAACTTAGAGCATTTGGCATTATGGTTGGTTCACAGTAAGCACTAAGTAAATATCAGATATTGTTATTACTATTGTGGATACAAACAAGTACATGCAGATAGCCGAATAGACGGCACTGATAAGATAGAGAAGGAAGTTCAACTAAAGTCAACTATGAATTCTTTGCACGGATCTTATTTAAAGCACAACTTCAAATCTTCAGTTAACCTCTCTTCTTCATTTCCTAAGGCACCTATCGCTGCAGTCATCAAAAACAACCAACAATTCTGAGATTCTGTTACTTTCCATATCTGATTTTCCCACTAAAGATGGGGAAAAGTACTGTCTAAAACTTTTTTCAAGAATATCAAAGTTGTTTAGCTCAAGCCTTTATCTATCTCCTTTTAACCTGAAGATCTGATTATATTTGTCTTCTTCCCTAACCACTTGTCACTGAGGACAATATGACCTTCCTTTTTCTCACGAAAGGCCAATGCCAGCACTAGTGCTTACAACTGATCACGACTCCTTGTTATACTTATCATCTTTACCACTCACATCTTCAACTATTCCCTCACCAAGGGTTCCTTCTTCTCTACACCCACAAATATCTTCCTTCAAACTTGCTACCCCACCAGGCTCCCATTTCATCTCCTTCTGGATATTTTGGGCATCCTCTCAAGCTCAACCTGTCCCAAATTAAATTTACCATCGCTTCTACTACCCAACCCAAATCAGGGATTCAATTTAATTCCTCTGGTTTAATGCTACTCCTGTCTTCCCAGAAGCCAAGTCTTGAAATGTACAAGTAACCTTAGAACCTGAGCACTTGTTTCTCCCAAGTGTATGGAACACTCTTTCCTAAAACTTTCACATAGCTGATTCCTTCTGATCATTGGAGTCTCACCTAAGCTCCCTTTTCTGCAGAGATGCCAACCCCTGGCCGCCTTATTGAAAGAATCTTCCTCCCAAGTCACTCTCTAGCTAAAACTCAGTTTCATTTTCTTCGTAGAACTTTGTACTATCTGAAATTAATCTTATGCACTTTCTGACTAATTTATTATCTAATTCACCCTCTATGGGCTACTTGAAAGCAGAGACCTTGTCTGTCTAGCACAAAATATGTGCTGAGTAAAATCTTTGAATGAGTGACTTTCCTGTACTTGTATTTCCTCCACATAAGCACAGCTCTTGCTTAGCCCCACAGCCTAAACAAGATAAGTATTTAGAGGAAACATATAACCTGGTCCACAGCTTCCTACCTGGCCTCCTGCTGTGTCTTCCTTATCAAGTTATCTTACATCCTACCTGCTGCATAACTATCCTAAATCATTGCTTCCATCTTGTCAATTCTTCAAAATTCCTCAATAATTACTCATTATTAAATTAAATTATAACTTCTTTAACTGTTTATTTTGGAAGAATTATAGACACAGGAGATTGCACAGGAAGTCCCATGCACCCTTCCCTCAGCCCCCCGCCCCCAATGTTAACATTCTACGCAACTCTTGTACAATATCAAAACCAAGAAGTTGGTACAATCCGTAAAGCTTACCCAGATTCCATCATTTACATGTACCCTACTTGCACGTGTGTGCACACACATAGACTTGCATGTATAGCTCCATGCTGTCTTATCACATGTGTAGCCTTGGGTAACCACCACCACAATCAAGATACTCAACTGTTACCCTTTTGTAGCCTTACCCATCCCCCATCCCTACCCCTGGCAACTAATAATCTGGTTTTCCTCTTTATAATTATTTCACAAATGTTACACACTTCTTTCTTTTTACTGAAGAGTTGTATTCCATGGTATGGATATACCACGGTTTAACCATTCATCCTCTGAAAGACATATGAGTAGTTTCCAGTTTAAGGCTATTACCAATGAAGTTGTTATGAATACTCATGTACAGGTTCTTGTGTGAAAACAAGCCTTAATTTTCCAGGAAAAATTGCCTGTGTACCCTTCGTAGCCTCACTTTACCAAAATTACAATTCTGCTCCCCATACTCTAGTCAAACGGGCCTACTTGTGCTGTTTTCTCTTCCTCTCCAGTTTCTAATCCTTTTATCATTGTTTTCATATTTATTTTTATTTATTTTTAAGAGCTGTCTCAAATCACTTTTTGAAAGTGGATGAAGAAATAAATTAATATAGACATAGAATAAGAATTAATAAATGGAGGGAAAAAATAAATGAGATGATAGAATATTTCATCAATCCTGTCCCCATAAAATGTAATTCCTCTTTTCTATAAGCTAAACTTCTCTTATAAAACCTATGTTCTGCCACACTCTTATAGACGCATTCTTGCCTTATACCTCCATTAAAACAGAAAATTCCCTGGAGACAGATTTCTTGTTTATATCCACTCAAGCACCAAATACGGTGCTTCTGTTGGAGCAGGAGCTCAAGCTATACAGAATCTTCATTGTGATGAATGGATAAATTAAATATCTCTAACCTAATAAGGCTCATAGTCTAACCAGGAAACCTGGATGTTATATTTACATAAAAAGATAACTAATAATATAAGGCTATACAGGCTAGGTGACAAAGAGCAACGAGTGTTACGGAGTATAGAGTAGTGACAATCCTTTCTGAGACAGTTGGGGTATGCTTCCTATAGGAGGTTATGTTTGAGGAAAACCTTGAATAGATGAGTAGAACTTGAGCAGAAGAGGAAGTCCTTTTTTGGTAGCCATTATTTAAAGGACAACATATGGGTTGATGTCATCCTTTGTAGCTGCAGGATAATATTCCATAGGATGAACTTGTCACAATCTATTTAAACATTCTCCTACTGATGAACAGTTTGTATCACTTAGAATTAAGTTTGCATCCATGTTACCAAAAAAAATAATAACAACAGTGTCATAAACACAACATACTTATGTATTTCTCTCTTGTGTGAAAGAAGCCCAGATGTAGAGAATTCGGTGTTGGTACATGGGACTCCATGGTCTTCAGGCACCAAACTTCATTTTTCAGCTCCACCATCCTAGTACATGGATTCTGTTTCCAAGGTTGCCTCATGACCCCTTCCAACACATCTTGTTACAGGCAACTAGAAGAAAAAAGGAAGAACCAAATGGCCCATCTGCCAGCTAAGCCAGCTCCCTTTATGCACCTTCCTGAAGTTTCATATAATACCTCCAGTTCTATCTCAGTGGCCAAAACTTAGTTATATGACTATGCCTAGCTGCAAGGGAAGCTGAAAAAAATTGGCCTTTTACATGAGTGTATTGCTGTCCCAAACAAAATTAAGATGCTAAGGAGAGAACAGAACTGAGGTTACCAGAGGTGGGAAGGGAGGGGTAAGGGAGGATTGGTAAAGGGCCACAAAAAATTATTACATGTGTAATGCTGAATACACTAATTATCCTGATTTGAGCATCACATATTGCACACAGATAATGATATTCAACTCTGTACCTCACAGATATGTACAATCAACTATTAAATTTATTAAATTAAATTAAATTAAATTAAATTAAGATTTTGTAACTAGGAAATGATAACAACCAGCAGTGAAAAAGCAAAACTGATGAAGACATGAGTAAGTATGTACTTCATCTCCTATAGTCAGGAAAAAAAGTAAAAAAGCACTTTACACCCTGACCCTGAAATAAAGGGGGGGAAAAAAGAGCATTCCATATAGTTCTAGTAAAATAGAAGAAACCTTGATACTGACTCCCTAACAAACTATTCCTGAATTTTGCAATATTTTTGTGATAATCATGTCTGATTTTCCACCATGAGCAGACTAAACATAACTTGGGAACCCTGTTAGCATTTTTTTAAATTACCTGTTGTATTTTTTAATCAACAAGCTAGTTCTTTTGAACGTGGACTCCCTGCAGAACTCTGCAAGTAAACTATTTTTCTTTTCTTAGTGCTTCTATGCCTCTAAGTCTTCCTTTCACAGCATTCTCAATCACAAGATGATTTCTAGTTTTTCACTATTACAAATCATGGTGTATCAAACAACTTGTAAATGCCTACATGTGTACATGGTGATATTCCTCAAACATAAATACCTTGAAAAGGACCTGCTGGGACAAATGATATGCATATTTTCAATATATTCTACCAAACTTCTGCCCAAAGAGCTGTACCAATTTATTCTCCCACCATCACCATATGAGAGTCCCTGATTTCTCACACATCACCAACATATGAGATTATCACTTTTTTTTTTTTTGGCAAATCTGATGGGCAAAAAATGTCTCGTTATTTTCAACTCCCATTTCCCTAATTACTATCTAGATTGAACATAACATGTTTATTGGTCTTCAAACTATTGGTTCTTATCTTCTGCCCATTTGCATTGTCTTCTTACTGATTTACAGGAATTCTTTATGTTATCTGGATATTAGTCTTCTATTATAAATGTCATTACTATTTTCTTCCAGTCTATCACTTACCTTTTTACTTTATGGTATCATTTGTTTTACAAAGTATCAAACTTTGATGTAGTCAAATTTATGATTCACTTCTTTTATAACTTCTGGGGTTTTGTCTTGCTTAAAAAGACCTTCCCACCCAAAAATTACAAACGTATTGACTTCTAATACTTTGGGGTTAGCTTGTTATATTTAACCCATAAGTAATTTTTTTTTTCTTAAAGATGACTGGTAAGGGGATCTTAACCCTTGTTGTCAGCACCACACTCTCCCAAGTGAGCTAATGGGCCATCCCTATATTGGGATCCGAAGCAGTGGCCTTGGTGTTACCAACACCACACCCTCCCAAGTGAGCCACGGGCTGGCCCTAGTAATTTATTTTTATATGTGGTATGATGTAGAACTTTCTCTAATTATTTTGTTAAGAGGATAGTGAATTGTCCCAACACTATATATTGAAAGATCTATTCACTCCCCTACTTTGAAATGTTATCTTTACTATATGTCCAATTATCACACAGAATTAAGACTGTTTCTGGACTTCATTTTTCAGATCCACCTGTCCATTTATACACCAATACTACAAATGACCAAAGCTTTATAGTAAGCTTAGATATCTGGTAAATCAGGGTCCTCCCTATTGTATCTTTAAAAAAACAAAAGTTGGCTATTCTCATAAATTTTCTCTTCCAAGTGAATTTCGGAATGTTTATTAAATTGCATTTAAAAATTCTGAATTTTGTTTTTATTGGGATTGCCTCAAATTTATGGATTAGGAATTACCTGTTCTTGTTAAAAGCAATCGCATGTTTTCAAAATTAACATGTATTTACTGAGTACCTACTATGTGCTAAGGTTTGTGGGCAATTCAAAAGATTTTAGACAGCCCTTGCCCTACAGAAATGTATAACCTGATTAGGAGTGAAAAAAAGATATAAACTAGTGTACTAAAAGACAAATATCTATAGAATTAAACTTGTAGTTCACTCATCGTCATTATAGTATGCACTTTGAGGCTTATTTTCCACCTCTAATTTTACTTGTTTTTGTTTTTAGTTTGGCCTTTTTTATTTTTATTTTTTATGTTTTTTGCTTTTTAAATACCTGGCAAAGTATTGAGTGTTTACATACATAATCGATTTATTTTTCAGTCACCCTAAGTAAGAAATTCTATTATCATCCCCATTTTACAGATAAGAAAGTTGAAACTCGAATAAGTTAAGTAACTCCCAAAACCACAGAGCAAGAAGGTGGAGGACAGCTAGGATTTGAAACCAAGTTTCCCTACTCCAGCAACCAGAGTGCCTCCCCTTCTTCCTTCCCCCTTTAAATTCCTGCTACTTTGTCAAATGCCAAAAAAAAAAAAAAAATCACCTCTGAAATAAGAATAGGGAATGAATAAATGAATAACATCCAGCATCGCTTCCTGTTGCATCCTCTCCACAGACACCCAGCGAATGGTAAAAGCGTGGGTGGGGAATGAAGGAACGTTCCCCACCGCTGTCCGGGTTGGACCTGTCAGCGTTCCTCTCTTTCCCTTCCCTTAAGCTAAGACCAGAGCTCACGACATAATTTGCGGGGCCCTGTGCAAAACGAAAATGTGGGGGCCCTTGTTCAAAATTACTGAGAATTTCAAGAGGGGACGACACAGCATTAACCGAAGCGCGAGGCCCAGGGCACCAATCCTACACCCGAGAAGCAGGCCCTCGCTAAGAGTCCGCCCGTTTTCTAACATCAGTCTCCGGCTTTGCAGATTCCCAGCCCTGCTCTGACGAAGAAGGATGCTCGGAAGTCTTCCTCCCCACAGACAGCGACTACGACTCCAGTGACGCCCTGAGCCCCCGAGACCTGGACCTGGTCTACCTGTCGTCGCACGACATCGCCCAGCAGGCCCTAAGTGGGCTGAGCGGCAGCGCCCCTGACGTCCTGCAGGTGCACGACACGAAGCCCCCGCGGGGGTCGGGCCAGGACACCCAGGGCCGGGTCCAGGTCCCAGGTACCGACCACGCGTGCGCTGAGTTCCTCCACAGCCTGACCCTCACGGGCTTGGCGCCCAAGAACCACGCCAAGATGGCCCCGGGCACGCAGCCGCCGCCGGGCTTCCTGGGAAAGCGGAAGCCGGGCAAGCACCAGCACTACGGCGGCTTCAGCCGCCACCACCGCTGGCTGCGCATGCACGGCGAGGCACAGTCGCTGTCGCTCTCCGAGGGCATTTATACACCGCACCTATCCCGGGCCTGCGGCCTGGCCCGGGAGCCGGGGGAGGCCGAGCCACCCGGACCCGCCGTCGATGGGCCCCGGGGTCTGGCTCTGACCCATGCCGCCAGCCTCCCTGAGGAGCAGAAGAGCAGCCTCCGGGACGCGAGGCCTTCGGTGCACCGCATCTACGTGGAGCCCTACCCCGCGGCCCTCGTGGGCCAGGACGCAAAGCCTTGGGCCGGCTTGAGCCGGTCTCCTGGAGGCCGCGCTGGCCTGCCCAGCCCCACAGGCCAAGAGATGAGCCCAGAGGGTCCCACCACTTCCCCGGTGTCAGAAATACTCAGCAGCATGCTGTAGGGAAGCTGTCCACTGGTCCACCACCATTCCTGGCATTTTACATCATCCTGTCCCCAGCCTGCCCCACTGTGTTCCCACCCGTTTTCAAACCTTTTGAATGTTACAAATCCAAAGAATACAGGTTCAAGACCCCCTTCTTTTTACAGCAGAGTCGGGATGGAGGTCAGAGTTGCCAGTGCCATTCCCGGTTCAGCCTAGAAAGGGCATGGAGGACTTTTTGTGTTAACATGGAGTCCTAGACACAGTGATTCCAAAATGCCACCCTGTTGGTGGTACCTGAGGCCAAGGTAGGCCAGCCCAAAGAGACAGCTCTGCAGCTGCTTCTGTAATCTGACCCCTGTGTTTAGGGCTCATCCATGAATTTGTGATTGATGATGAGGAGTTCTATAGATGAAAATAAGAGTAGCACAGTTTTTCCCTCCATTCCAAACCTTTAGAAAAGTTTTGGGGAAAGAGGCCCAAGTTGTGCTTCTAGGGAATGGGGCCAAGTGGACTTGTCCTCCTGGGTTCCTTGTTAGCTAAACCAGGTCATTCCAAAGTGCGAGGCTCCCAGGACTCACCAAATCCAACTTATCTATTTACCTGATTAAGCAGGCCTTGGACAAGCCTTTTCTTGCTTAGTGCTATGTGGAAGCCACCAGAAAAAAAAGTAGAGGACGCTTCTCTTCCAGCTCTGTCTTGAAGGTAGAATAGGGCAAGAAGTGGCCCTTCCTGCACATTCAAGCATGAAAATGAGCTGTAAATTGTTCCAGGGTGCAAAGAGAGGGCTGAGTTTCATGAAAGCCTGAATTACAGACTAGACAAGGGACGGGAGAGACACATGAGCAAAAATGTATTTGCTTTGCAATTCTAAAATAAGCAAAGTAAGTCCATGGGGGCTGTGTCTCTGGAAATCATAGTGGATCTGCTCTGGATTCTTAAGTAATGAAATTGGCATTGAGCAAGAAAATGCCCTGCAGATATGGCCAGGCAGTGATAGGCTTCTCACAGCCCCACAGGCACATCCACTCACCCCACATCACAGGTCAAAGGATAGATTCGCCAGGGCTGGGATGCCTGCCTTACCCTTTCAACCTACCCTTCCCACGGTCAGTTTTGTCTCAAGATCATCTGGCCCATTGGCCTCAGGGAAAATTTTTCTTTACAAGACTCTGCCAGTGGTGTATTCCAAGGATGTGCTTAAAAACACCTGGAAATCCTGTTTTGGTCTCTTGCCTCCTACCTGAATTTCTCACAAATGAGAAACCCAAATCAAAGAGAAATCACATTGCATGGTCAGGAAAGGAATGAGTCTTCTCATCTCCTGTAGCTGAGACCCATTCAGCTCACTGACATTCTAAAAGGTCCTTTTCTGCTTCACAAGCATTTTGGTTAAATATTGCTCTTTATGGCCCTATCCTTGTCCTCACAATACTACCATTCCTCCTCATGGGAGTTCATACAAAGTCCCCTGCTCACAATGTTATTCTGATCTCTTCCATTTTTAAAACATTTGATTTAAACATAAATAATTGCCCTGTTGGAAAGGTACAGATTTGGATCATGGCCTATGGTCATTAGAAAACTAAAGCCTGGAGCTCAGTCTATTTTTTTAGAACTCCCTAAAGAATCTTGATCAGAATCACTATAGCTCCTTTTCCATGCCTAGGAGGATTTAAAATTCAGTTTTCTTCTGTCGTAAGTGAATTCTGTGTGCATACAAGGAGTGAGTGTTGGAACTAGAAGGGACCATAAAATTCATCTAAACCTTTGGTTTAAAGATAGAGCAGTTAGGCCCAGAGAGGTTAAGTGACTTACTCTAGGTCACAGAGCTGGTTTAGTCTCAGAATTAGGGTCAGAACCCAGAACCAATCCCTTTAAAACAGGCTGTCCCACTGGGAATTGGTACATACCTATCAAATTGTGATCGTCTACTGGCTACTTACCTATTTTGCAAATCATCCATCTACTTCTAATTCCAAATTCAAGTCCTCTGCTCAACCTTTACCTGAAGAATACAAATTTCACATAATAGACATCTAGGCTAAGTTAATCAATTAAAAAGTAAATCTGGGAGAAATGTCATTTCAAATTATGACTCCTAGTTAAATAATAGGAATGACAGAGTCATCTGCACTCATTTTCTATTTATTTCTAATTATTATACTGGTTGAATATGTTGATTGAGTTTGTTAGATGAGATGCTGGAATTGTCAAGAACTAAGAAGACAAGTGATTCTGATTCTGACCATTCTGGTGACACGGGAGGAAGTTTGTGACTGTGAGCTAGATGGTATTCGACAAGCAGCAAAGGCAGAGACTGGCCCACTCTTCTGACCCTGCATTTGGTCAACACATTCTGGCATGCTGGACGAAATTGCATTAATTTTAAACACTAATTTATACTAGGGACATGGGTTTATTTTTTCATCGTCTATGAGGAGAACAGGCATTCCCATGAAATGAATAATGAGATGATTTCAACTAGCAATATTCCTATATAAAAGTGGATATTTTATATCCTTAATAATTATCTATTTGTTCAGGAAGGTTCCCCCATACCTTCCCTTTGCAACCCTTTATGACTACAGTTTAAAAATAGTACATTCTTGTGATAGACAATTTATTCTCTAATACACAGTCCTTAATTCATTTGGCCAATTTTTCAATTACAGAGATTTTACAATGTCTGGGGATTTCTTTCTTCCATTTTATTGTTTTTGTTTTGTTTTCTTTTGAACAAGATGGACTTTTGTCTTTCATTCTTTTTAAGTCCAGTCTGAGACTTTCCTGTCCCAGGTCTTCTTTTCCAGGATTTTTCTAACATGTTTTAGTTTCATCTGTATTATTCGGCTCTCATCGTTCGTGAAAATCCTCAAAAATTATTGACTGAGCCCCTCCCATATGTCTATTTCAATACTAAATCCCACAAAGAATCAAGTGTGAAACACATTCCCGGGCCAAAAGGAGCTCAAAATTTGATCTAAGAATGTAGCCGTGCGTTCACCATGCATCTTCTCATCGAAGTCTTAGAAGAGGCAGGAGCCTGTCTCCTCAGCCAGGTAGACATAGTGCAGGTGAATTAGACATCTCTGATTGCACTCTTGCTGTCTATTCATGAGGGAGGATAGCCTGGAAAATGCCAAGTCGCAGATATGTTTATGCTTGGAAACCATTTACAAAGCTATCACATCTTCTTAATTGGTGAGGATACCTGGGAGACAGTAATTAAAAACATTCAGTCCAGGGGATAAATATTTTAAGTGGGTATGTAAAGTTGAGATCCATGCCATTTTAAGAACATTCACTAATGCTTGAAGCAATAATTACATTGAAGAAAATGGTTCCATTTGGTTTGAAAATTGAAGCCAGTTAATAATCATATTCCACCAGTCCCCTTTCCTGAAGGATCCCAAAGCACTTTATGAAAAGCAATGACTGAAGCCTTGTTGTACTCCCCTAAAGAGACCTTGTCCAGAAGCCACCTGGCAAGCACCTACCCCATCCTGGCCAGGAGATCGTGCCAGACAAGTGGAAAAGAGGACTAGCCTCTCATTCATTGTTATCCTGCCACACAAATGTGCATCCTGGTGAGTGTTGACCTCTTCCCTTGCAGATAACTCTGTTAGACAAGGAGGCTTACCAGAAAATCCCAACTCCTCGGACTCCTCTTGTTCCTCACCCTCCACCCAAGAGGTGCTTTCTCTGGAAGAACTATCAATTCAAGCTGTTAGGGAGTCTGGGGTGCATTTAAGTTTTCTAGTTATGTCCACAGCGCACAGAATTCACTGGCTTCTGAAGATGTATACGCATTAGGAAGATGATGCTATTATTCTATAACTCTCATAACTTTGTATATAGCAGAGCTACAGCAGAGAGTGTGCATCTCTCGGCATATTTGTCTATTAAACTATAACATACCAATTTGAGAGGGTAGTTATAGATTAACAAATAACATTCTCAGAAAATTCAAAGTACTATATTGTCACTTCATAAAATCTAAATATTTTTCCAGATGATTCAATGAAGCAAATCTGGACTTTTTTTTTCAAGGTCATACATATCCTTAAGGACATTTTTTAAAGAGCTATTTGGAAAGCAATGGTATCTCTTCATAAGTGATAGGATGAACAAGGAAAAAAATTTGTTTCTTTGCCGGTCCCTCTCATAAGATGTTCAAACACATGGCTTATGACTGTTAAGCTAAACTTCAATGCAGCCTTATGAACAACAAGGGTAGTGTATTTGAAACTACGTTGTACAGCTTGGAAACTTATTCTAAGATCTTAATTCAGAGTTTTTCTGAGGTGTTGAACTTTGCCATTAGCAAAAAGTATTTTTAGAAAAATCCATTGACTGTTTATGAAGCACTGATTTTGCCATATTTTGGGTCTCTGGTTTTTCCACCACATCTACACACTGTAGTTATGTTTGTTTTTTCAATTATTTCTTCTATTTCCATTAATAATGAATCTGTAAAATGGATATTCAAAAGGACAGTTGGTTTTGTTTAACTATCAGGTAAGTAAACTGTAAAAATATTCTATTTTGATAAAGGAAGGATGAGGTTTGTTTTTGTTTTAAATACTGTTTTAGGGTCTTTCCTCTCCAGATATATACATTTTTTACTTTAGCAAAAGCCAATATTTAACTTAGTGGCAAATGTTATGAAGCTATTAGTTAATGCTCTTTGCTCCTCTTCCTCACAGTGACCACCATCCAGTAGCTGATTTACAGAAGCCAAGTCTGGCAAATTATTTTAAGTCACTGTGAGTTGCCGTGCTGCCTCTTGCCTTGTAACAAAACAGATGTTTGGGATATCCCATGTATATGGTCACAAACATCAAACTGGTGGAAAAAGAAAATGGGGGGGCGGGGAGAGGGATGTTTCATAGAAAAAGTAATTCAAGTGACATTCTATTAGGCAATGTTTAATTGCTTCCTGCCTAATGTGTACATAGTAATCTGGCTGATTATTGGTTGTTATTTGTTCAGAATTTATTGTATCTTGTTGCTATGTTTGCAACTGAGTGTATGTTAAAGTTTAGACTTCGATACATTACCTGCACAATTTTTTTGTGCTTTAAACTTCTGTAAACATACAGATGAATCATGTATGGTGTGTTAAATGTGACCTCCAATCTTGAAACAATAATATTTTGTAGTGTGTACATTTGGAAACTTTTTGAACATTTTAAATGGATATTGTAAATGGCCAGTACACTCAATCAAATACAACACTGGTAAAATGCATGCCTCTCACACCTACTTATTTATAAGAAGAGGTCAAGAGTTAACAGGAATTAAGATAATTTTTCTAATGGCAAGTATTTTTGATAGTTTCCTACCTGCCTAATTGTATTTTCAAGAAAAATTGTCAACAGAAGAAATCTTAGCTATCAGAGGGAATGACTCTTTCATAAGCATTAAATATACTTTATATCTCACCTGATATTGTTGAAATCTAGGTCAAGGGGGAAGAAGTCAAAAATATTTTTGATTCTTCATAAGATGTTTTGCTATTTAAAGGACAGTTTGCAGGCCCTTTGTTTTCAAAGTGAAGAAAATGTCAATTAAATAATAAACCAATAGACTCCTCAGTACTTGGCTTACCTAATGCTTTTCCCATGTCTCAATGAAGTTAAAAATTTTTCAGCCTGAGCTTTTAAATCTTTTCACTGAAATTTTGGAAGAGTTATTATTTGGGACATTGTTTTGACAATTATCAGCAGAGTCTGACCAGTTGGCTCTTGGTTAGAATTTATTTCTTTTGTTTGTTTGGCAGCTGGCTGGTATGGGGATCTGAACCCTCAGTCCCTGGTGTTATCAATGCCATGCTGTAACCAAGTAAGCTAACTGGCCAGCCCAGTTGGCTCTTGATTAATCAATAGCATTTGGGTTATTTTTCTTTCATAATTGGTAATTGCCAAGAATTGAAAATACAGCAGCAGGTTGCCACGGCGAATACTCTCACCTAGTAGCACCCAGGAGTTTGGCCACCTTAACCTTGCTTCTTCCTCTGGTGTGTGCATGCATAAATGTCATCAGTGCATTTCTGCATGCTCTGTCCTATCTGGATGTCTCTATCCCTTCTAGTTCCACACCTGCACAGTTCCTCCTACCCCTACTCCCTCTGGCTGAGATTTGAGATTTCTTCTGTGCTTGAGAACACTACAAATAGATTACTTCAATCCCAGGAATCTGCTCAAAGATTCTCCTGAATTCCCAAGGACAGGAGACGTGCTACTTTGGACCGTGTATTTGTCTTATACTGTTTCACAGAATTCTTTTAAACACATGCGCGCGTGCATGCAGGCACACACACAAACTCAACTCTTTATTGGCATGTTTGTGGTCGGCTTTCCTGACAGCCTCAGAGGGCTGTTTTGTTGTCCTGGCCAAATGTGCTGTTTTCCCTATGTAAATTGTCATCTTTCTAAGCAAACCATTACTTTCTTTTCCTAATTCTTTCTTTAAATAAAAGTTTACTTTCTTTTTCAAACCAAACAGATGATATTGTTCTTTAATATCCGCTTTCCTCTATGAACATTCTTGGGGAGGTAT
Source organism: Galeopterus variegatus (assembly GCF_000696425.1). Classification (NCBI taxonomy): domain Eukaryota; kingdom Metazoa; phylum Chordata; class Mammalia; order Dermoptera; family Cynocephalidae; genus Galeopterus; species Galeopterus variegatus. The sequence goes on along the minus strand of NW_007728206.1, from coordinate 68,521 downwards.
GAGGGAGGGACTGAAAGGGGTAAAAGGTATGAGAAGGCCTTTCAAATTTAACCTGCTAAGTAAGAATTCTGCATTCATCGAATGCTTAGCCCTTTGCATTTAAGTTATACCAAGCAATATGCAGTATATCTATCTGCCAACAGGAAATAATTCCTTCCTCTCCATAGTAAAAACAAACAAAAAAATTATGTTAGGGAATCAGGCAACAAGAGTTTCTTAATGATTTAGAATGATACTAAGCAGGAGAAAAATACTCATAAGGAAATTCTCTTGTCCAATATTATCATAAGGTCAAGTAAAGTTAGATTTTTTGCAATGATTTTTTTGACTGTAAATATCCTTTTCAGGTAGCGTATAACATTCTCACCTTTATGTAATGCTCCTTATAATGGTCTGTCCAGTCAATCACTGCATTGTTAGTTTGCCAAAGAAGGACTGGTGTTAGATACTAACTAGAGGAAGTTAGGCCCCAGCTGTATCCTAGACTAGATCAGATGATTCTAAGTCAAACGCAACTGCCTATTCTGTTGGCCATCATCTCCCCAGCACTTTTCATAGCTCCTGAAACAAATACCTGTTAAATGAGTGATAAACTGGTGATCACCAGAAATTGTAGAGAGAGCACTTAAAATCAGGTTAAATCCCATAAATTGCTTAATTTCTCCATAAAGAATGGACTCCAAGGTCTTTCCAAATGCCCGTCAGCCTGGGGCTCTCTTAAATGACTCAGGTGAAGCTCAGTTTGTCCCCTCACAAAAATACTTTGTGCCTTGAAAGTATTTCTTCAAAACTTCCTGAAAAGTTCCACCCCCCAGCCAAGTACCATCTCCAGAGTACTTTGACTGGGGACAGCCTCCAGAAGGAAGCAAAGGCCTGAAGACAAACCTACTCTTTCTTATGGTGCAGGGTGCATTTCTGGACAGTTAGAAGTTATTCGAATGTCACCATATCTTGCCAGTGATTGGGCACCACAGGGCTTGACATGCAGATCACCCATCTCAGCTGTACCCTCTGGATACCCAGAAAGCCTGCAGCAGTCTTGTCCCAGTGCCCAATAAGGTTGCTTTTGCACATGCCATTTTCCTCATCAATTTTTGACAACTGCAATCTCAGCACTGTCCTATCTGAGCTTGACAAACAGTCCTGTGAGGTGACCAGGGCAAGAACTTTTACCTCCATTTTACAAATAAGCAGAGTGAGGCTCCATAAAGTGAAAACTAGGGCCCAGAACTCCTGACTTTCCAGTGTGCCATGTGCCGTTGAATAAGGTCCATTGAGAAAGGAAAAAGATTAGCCACTGGGAGCTCTCTCTCTGGAACAGACACCCTGAAAAGACACACACAAGGGACATTTACACACACAGAGATAATGGCCACAAATGAAGCCAAACAAGACAGCAAAACACATAGACCCTTTCCCACAAGACCTTGGTCCCACCTCAGGGTCCTGCAAGCAGGACACTTTTCCTCCCTAAGCTTACAAAGACGTCTACAAAATGTGCAAGCTCTTTCTCAGCCTTGAAATTTCATGAATTTAAACTACCCACATTGAGCACCTATCAGGGATGAGTAGGGATTCTCAGAATGTTTCTATTTTGTTGATATGTTTTGTGCTATTTCTCTTATTAGGACCATAGGTTGTGGATGATAAGTAGGAGATGACATTGAGTATATGTAGAGAAAGAAACTGGAAATCCATGCTCAGCATCCCCTCCCAATCTTCTCCTTCCCCCACCACCAAAAAAATTCTTCATTGTGGAAAGATTTAAGTCAATCGTCTGCCTCACCTGACCCCAGTCTCTATCAAAAAACAATTCCACCTATTTTGGTTCCCCTCTCCTTGGCTGTCCAGTGGATGTGGTCTGCAATATGCCTTGGACCTTCCCTGGCATCTAACTTGGCACCAGCACTACCCACCAGCTGTTCTCTTAGATCTTGCCTGATCACTGCTGTAAGATCCATTCCCTGGAGTGTCCTGGAAAGGGTCAAAGCATTGCACAACTCCAGGGGGCACTATTATTAAGTGTGGAATGTGCTCCATTAGCCACTTCCCAGAACTCGGGCATGAAGCAGGCAGTCCTCTTGCCAGACAGCAAGACTGCAATGGGGATTGCCTTTAGAGTGGAAGGGAAGACCAGAGACTGGCACAGAACCACAGGACCCCTCTTTATGGAGCATGTTTATCATTCCACAGTGGGACCTGCTTTGAGTCACAATGTGGAACACACATCTGACTCTTCCGAGCTCGAGCCACCTTGAGCACCAGCTTGGACCTTGCTTGGGCCATTTTGGCTTGGCTGGAACAAAGTGCCAGGTATTGTTCTCCCTCTGCCCTTAGCAGAGTCTGTGAAGTCGGGACAGCATCATTCTCTGACAGACATTCAGTACATTTCCTCAGGTCCCTGGAGGCCTGATACTGAAATGTTTTCCTCCCCATAGTTATATTTTCCTTGGTTGAAAAAGTTTTGTTTTGGAAGTTGCTACCCTGTCGAGGTAATGAGTCAGTTTGGGAGGCTGGTGCAGAGGGGAAAATGCACATCACTGGCAGAAGCCAGAAGGATGGGGGTGAGAGAAGATGGGACATTCCGGGTGGGAGAGAGAGGTCCACACCCTCTGCTTCTCCCACCCTTTCAGGAAGAACACAGCCCCTCCTTACCAGCTGGGGGCTTCTTCACTGAGACCAGGAGAGAAGGCCCATCTGCTGCCTTGGGACTTGTCCCTGGGAGAGGTTAGGTAGGCAGAAAAAGAGCTAACTAACATTTATGGGTCTTTTGAGTGCCATTTAATCTTCTAATTTCTACTTTCTGTGAAAGTTGGTAGCATTATCATTCACATTTTACAGATTGGGAAACTGAGGCTCAAAGGAGGGGAAATTATGTGCCCAATATCATACAGCTAGCAAGTGACAAAGGTAAAACTGGAATTCAAGTTTGGTATAGGGTCCAAAGCTCATTATGCCATGTGGTGTCTCTACAAGACTCATCTCTACCCAGAGAAAGACCCAAAAGACTTGGGGGAGGGATAAGAAGATCCAGTTGAAGGGACAACAGAAATTATGTGTCTCTGGGCAGGAGAAGTATTGTTGGCAGAGGGAGAAAAAGAGGTTTATGGACTTAGGCCACCCTTTCTTATCCCTTCCATCCTCCCTCCTCTCAATTTTTCCACCCTATACATTTGCTTCACATGGAGAGAAAGGGCATAGAGATTCAAAAAAACACACATAAACACACAAACACACACAGATCCCTCACTCACACACTCAGTGCAAACACACAGGTCCGCATGAGCACAGAGGCACACACATCTGGAGGTAAATCTCAGGATTCAAGGGTTGGCCTCACGCCAGCTCAGAGCCCCGAGTAGCCCACTGAGGAGCCCTGGTCTGCCTCACTTTGGGAGGTCAAATCAATGAAAGAGCCCTGGTAGTTTAAAAAAGAGGAGAGAAAGAAAGAACACCAGCACCTCTCATGATGGGAGGTCAGAGCGAATGAAACCAGGAGGAGGGGGTGGGGGTGGGGCGAGAGCATGGGGGTGGGAGCCCAGGGCTGGCAGCTGAATTCCTAGCTTGGCCCAGTTCCAAAAGATTAAAATAGAGCTCTTAGAGTGTCCCCTGCACAGGCCAGCCTGCCAGGGGCCAGACAATACATGGGTTTGTGCTCCAGCACAGGCCTCCAGAGAGGTGATGTTTTTACCCGGACAGCTAAAGGCACAGAGGCAGGTCTAAGCAATTCCAAGGCTCCTTTGGCCCACGGTCCCAGAACAGACCACAGCAGAGGGAGCTGCCGACTGCTAGGACACATACAGATCTGCTCTTTTCTTTTCTCACCCGAGGGCAGGCTGCTGGACTCACACTTCTTCATTATACCCACCCCAAACACCCAACTGGCAGGGCTATGTGGGACAAGTTCTTAGCGGATTCGTTATACTTTAATTGAGGGGGGGGGGGGGG
>NW_007728206.1:6953-63573 GCF_000696425.1 Galeopterus variegatus | reverse complement strand
GGGGGGGGGGGGGGGGAGTTCAGCATGGCTGTAAACAGGCAGCTCTACTAATAAGGGATGGAAAGGGCGTCCCTCAGGATTATCTGAAATACTCCGATGAGTACAAGCACCTCATTTTCTCTACCCAAGGAACACAGCTTCCCCAGAAGGAAGCCCCACTGGCCACTTGAGGTCACATTTGCTTCCTTAGAATTCTTGAGGATTTCAGGCAGCTGGGACTCAAGTTCAACATCCCAGACCACATGCTAATACAGAAGGATGAAGACAGGAATACATCAGCTAAGCTCACAAGTTTGTCAGATCTGGGTTCTCCTCCTGACTCTGCCACTTAATAGCTTTTTGTTACTTAGCCTTTCTGGGACACGGGTTCTTTATCTCTAATTGCACTTACTTAAGGTGTTAAGGGTTAAATGAAAAAAAAATGCATAGAAAGTCGTCAAATCAATGTCTGAAATCTGAAATATAACTAGCAAATGTTAGCCAAAGGCAAAAAATATTCCCTCCTATTAGGTGCCCGATAAGTAGGGAGAAAATATAATTTATCATCCAAACTAGAACACTTTTGATAGAGTAGGCACTAACTGGACAGGACCCTCGGACACTGGATTACAAGGGACTACATGGGAAAACTGGAGCATATAATCTCCCTCTCTGTAACCTTTTGTAGGGCCCCAATTTAGCATTCTATCAAGGTCATCCCTTTTTAAATGGCCATAAAGTTTACTCTATAGCATAAAGCCCATTGGAAATCACAGACCTGTATGGTATACCATGATATCCATATAAGAAATTTAAATCTAACATATATTAGAGATTTAAAAATAAAAAATTGAAGGCAAGTGATTGGAGATAAGTGGTATGGGGTCAAGAAAAGACATCCTTTCCAATCTGCTGAAGGTTCTATGAAAAATCACGTGATAAACACGGATTAATATGAAGAAAAGGCATAAAAAATTTTATTTGATCATATTTTTACATGACATGGGAGCCTTCAGAATGAAGACCCAAAAATATAAGGAAAATTGTCCATATTTATGCTTAGGTTCTATGAAGCAGGGACAGTCATGTAGAAATGTGATTGGACAGGAAAATTATGATCTAATGCTCTTATACTGAGTCGGGAAACCCAGCAAGGCCTGTCTGTTCAGATTCTTCTTGGCTTCTCTGTGTGACATTCATTCCTCCAGGGTATGGGGCAGGGCCCTTTCTGGAATGGAGGTCTTAGGACCTGCAATCAGACAAGTTAGGTCAGAGAATTTCTTTATGGCCAACTCCAAGACAGAGAGACAGGGGGAAAGATTAGAGTATATCTATGATCCACCTTGGGGAAGAGGGATTCTAGATGCTGTGGCTTGCCTCAAGGGAGAATAAGGTTGAGAGACAGAACAGCAGGAGGTTACAGGAAAACTTTTCTTTTGAGGCAGCTTCTGAAGCCTTCACTTTGGGGTGTCGCTTTCTGGGCCCCAACAGTGGCAATTCATATTATAAATGGAGGAATAAATATTGAGAAAGTCCTATCTACCATCTTAATTTTTTCTTTTCTGTTACTTGGGAAAAGCAGCTGTTATTCAATTTTAATGGAAAAACTCCTCCTTCCAGCTCACAGAACATTAGTATTCCACAAAAGCAAAGTTTAAGAATCAAGAATAACCCCCAGGAAGGTGACAGGTGGAGGGCAACTTTCATGGTCATGACATGCTCTCTTCAAACAGTTTCAGTCATTTAGGTATGACGATCAAGACAGAAGATGGCCCACCATCCAATGTGCCTAGGATCAAGAACACTGGACTTTCAGTTTCAGTGTCAGTCCTGGGCACACCAATGAATTGGTTGCCTTAATGAAAGAAGAAAACACCTGAAAAGTATCTAAGGGCTCTTCAGCACAGGACTGCAGCAAACAGCCTCGGCTTATCAGAAATAATCTTCACACCCATTACCAAAACCAGACAACTCCCCAAAAGAAAGTAATCCTGGTCAGCCAGGGCACATATGGGTCCTTGAATGTAAAAAATGCTTGAGCAACCTTTTGTGTGTGGCTATTTTGAAACACACTCTTGATCTTAAGCCTCTGGTTCCTTCCACTCGACCTAGCCAACCCCACTGTAGTCCCTGGATCCCAATGGAATTTGCCTGCCTGGGTTTCTGGTGGCCTCTCTCTGGGTTTGTTTGTTTGTTTGTTTGATTTGTTTGTTTGTTTGTAAAAAAAAATCACCTTCCTTGAGAATGTTTTGCTTGCGTTAAATAAATTTAAAACACATATAGAAAGCTATATGGTTCATAATGTGATCTCTTTTTTAATTCTCACACGCTGTAAGTAGGCAATGCTACGTGTCAATTTTTCTTATGAAGTCATCAACTCTAAGAGAATGTTGCTAGTGGGTAGAGAAACCAGAAAATTCAGACCCAGGTCTTCTGACTTTAAATTCTGTGCTCTCTCTACTATATCACATCGAAGTATTGAAATCCATTCCTTTCTTTTGATACGGTTAGTCTTTGCATTTCAGCTGAGTCATCTAAAACGCACAGAGACACACACATATACACACACACTCAACTCACAGAGACCAATCTCAAAACTGGGTCCATACAAATTAACCCACTTCACACCCCATCCAAACAGTGAAGAGATGTATCCTCCTAGATTTTACTTCAGCCAAATTGTCACTTTGGTAAATCAGCCTCTCCTTGAACAAAATAGAATAATGGCTTAGGGAGTTGGGAAGGAAAGGAGAGAAGACAGTACATTGGTTATTGTACCATTAGCCAGTACAAAAGAATGTAAAACATGCTACCAAGTAAAACCAAAATCTCACTTTGGGAAATCTATCCAATAGAGAGAAAAGAGCCAGTAGATAAAGATATTTGTACAACTTGCTTATTGCAGAACTGCTGGTTGTGACAAAACTAACTGGAAACACCCTGAGTGCCCATGAATAGGGGAAGAGTTGGACAAATTATGCTGCATCTATAGTCCTATTATAAAGAATGAGTAAAAGCCATTTATATTGACCTGGAAAGATATCCATGATGGGCTGGGAGAAAGAAAGAGAGGAGAGTGGGAGGGTAGAATGTATTTTATGATCCAGCATGCTATAAGCAATTGTTTTAAATCCTATTATATGAGTATGTGTGTTGTGTATATACACATAGAAATAAATATAGAAAGAAATATAAGTTGTTAACTTCAGAGTTTGGACTAGGAAAGGGAAGGGGGAGATTGTTAGCATTTCTACACAATTCTGAATTGACTTTACTTTTTTTAAAGCACATATTATTTCTGTAATTTAAAACAATAAGAATAGATCAAGATAAAAATAAACTAAGCCCAAAATTTGGTCACATCTGATTTGAGCAAAGAAAACTCAGATCCTTCCCCTTACATCTTTGAGTTCATTCAATTGACTCTTTTAATCTGCCCCAGATGCTGACATCTATGTGGGACTCATCCCCTCTTCACTTTCTCCATTGGTTTTTTAAATGACCACCTCCTCTCGATTTTAAGATTTTGGTTATGACCCAGCCTCCCCACTCCCACTTCTCCCTCCACCCACTCACCCCAAGAAAGACTTTGGTTCCTTCTGAAAAGGCCAAAAATAAATGCTTTCCACCTCAACTAATCTGCCAGTACATCATGCTCCCCACACTTTCTCCCTAACCTCCAGATGGTGGGCTCTGGAAATGAGTAACTGTGGGAGGAACAGGAATCTCCCTTTCTGAAAGTCTTTATCAAGAGAGAGAGTCACATCTGTTGAGGATGGCCTGGAATTAAGTGTAGTTAGAACAAGTTAGTTATGGGTGGTTTGTCATTTTTGGAGTGCTGATGGCATGCAGAGCCCACTGATGAGGGAGGAGCAGGAAATCAGGAGCCCAGGTATCAGAGCAAACACAAATAGATGAAATAACTTGGTAGTCTGAAAAGGCAAATTTAATCAATGACTTGTATAGACAACTCCTAGATTCCATTTTTGGACCATATAAATCTAAGAGAGATAGCTTATGCTAGATGATAGACTCATGATTCAGACAGGTCATGACCAGCAAATACCATTTAGTAGAGGTTAACAAAAAGTTCTGTACTTAGGTTTTAAAAAAAATACAGCAGGATGGGAAAATTTGGGCTGGGCAAAGGATTGAAAAAAAGAGTTGATTTAAGTGTCTTAGTTAACAAGCTCAAACTAAGCAATAATATAAACAGCTGCTTTTTTAAAAAGTGCACTAATGCAGCTTTAGATATTTTAATAGAAATAGGTCCCTTCCCCAGTCACTCATTTGTTTATTCTTTCAACAGCAAATATTAATTGAATACCTACTATGTGCCAGACACTGTGCCTCTCATGGGTCAACAAGCTCTAAAAATTGCATAGTGTTCTGTTCACAGTTTTCTTCTTATGTTCAATCCAGGGTACCATGTTTTAACTTCATTGTCATACTATACAATGATAGTAGGGGGGTGTAAGCCAAGTCATACACAGAATAGTCAATAGAATTGAAGATATTTAGCCAGAGTTGTTAAGATATAACAGCTGCAGTCACATATCTGGAGGACAACTAAGATAGTTGTTAAATAGACTTATTTTATGTAGCACGTTTAAGAGAACTATGACTGTGATAGTTTAAAAATATGTCCAGAAATTGTTTGATACTCCTCCCTTCAAAAGGTGGAGCCTAACTTTCCTCCCTCGAACGGGAGCTGCACTTAGTGACATACTTCTATTGACGATGCGTGACTTTCAAGACTAGGTTATAAAAGGCTTTGTGAATTCCTCCTTGCTCTCTGTCTTGAAACACTTTTTCTGGGAGAAGCCAGTTGCTATCTCAGAAGATACTCAAGCAGCCCTGTAGAGGGGCCCACCTGGTATGTAACTGAGGTCTTCAGCCAACAACCAGCAATGATCTGAGGCCTTCTGCCAATAGCCATAGGAATGAGCAATTTTGGAAGCAGATCTTCCAACCCCCAGTCAAGCCTCAGATGACTATGGCTCTAACCAACATCTTGAAGGCAACATCATGAGATACTCTAAGCCAAAACTGCACAGCTAAGCTGCTCCTGAATCTTTGAGCCTCAGAAACTGTGTGAGAAAATAAATGTTTGTTATTTTTAAGCTCCTAAATTCTGGGGTAAAAATACTAATAATTGCATTATTTTAAGTTAATAATCTTTTTTGTTTTTAAGTTGCATAATTTGTTATATAGCAATAGATAAGTAATACAATGACCAAAAAATGGATCTGGTAATGAGACTAATTTTACCTTAACAGAAAAAAATTCAAATGATCAGTTGTCTAAGAGTGGAATGGTACCACCTGAAGCTGAAGCAGTGATTTCCTTGTGTTCAGCCAGAAGCAGGACCACCACCTCTCAGGGATCCTGTAAAGGTGTTGTCTACATTGGGTACCTGAGGATGAGCTTAGAACCCAAATTTTTCATTTTTCATCTCATTCTTCATATTTCAAACAGCCATCATTGATTCCCTAAATTTCATTCCTCTCTCTGGTTAAGAACATAAGGTCACTTTTATACCAAGGCAAGGCAACCCTGTGATAATATTCCTCTGGGTCTTATTTGGGTCCAGATTGGCTTGCCCTCACCAAGAAGAAGCTATCACTTTGTTTTTGCAGTGCTGTCTCTGTCATGATTTTGAGACCCACCAAATGCAAATCGGACTTAAAACATCATTGGCCCTGGATTGCACCAAAAGCACAGTAATCTCTTCAAAGCCCAAGTTATAGCAGTCAACATTCCCCCTGCTGCTACTGATAAATTGTACCATATTGACTAGGTTACTTAGCATTTGCAAATAGGATTCCATAGTGCCTGGATGTCGAATACATGAAATAGCTCTTCATTGACCTGGAGCCTGGGGCCCATCCTCTGTCTGCCCTCTGTCCATCCTTTAGCCATCAGAATGTCAGAGAGCCAAGGCTGTCCTTACCACCCACATACCCAGTTCATTGCCCTGCTCCTCAACCTCATCATGCATGCAGCTCCTGGGTGGAGGGAGGAAAGCAGGGAACTGATGGGCACAGCAGAGTCCCAGAGACCCAAGGCAGGTGAAACAAGCCCAGGACCTGAAGGATGCAATTAAGCCCAATTCACCAGGATCCAGAGTTTTCCTACCAAATTCCTGAGGAAACCAAATTGCATAATGTGTGACTTATTCAGAAACACACATCCCCGTGTTGTTGGCCAAGGCAGGGGCAATGTGGTGGGGGTCTTGGGCAAGGGGTGCAGGTGCACAGAAATGAAAACAACAGACTAAAACAACAAGCTCCCTGGCCTATAAAGAACAGCTCCGTGTTTTGCTGGATTCCGTGGTCAGAGAGTGCATGCATATATATGTGGGTTCTTGTGTGCGTGTGCAGCTGGGGCTGGCGGTGGGGAGTGGGGGCCTTCCAGGGAGGGAGCAAGAGCACATCTACATTTTTAAATGGCAATTGCAAAGAAAGTCATCAGAGGTGCTCTCAAATGCATTTGTCACTATTTTTCGCCAGCTCCTGTGATAACTTCTGAATCTTCCCCCTCCCCTTTTCGTAAACATTTTGTGCATATTTTTAAGAAGGAATATTTTTATCCTTTTAGAAAGAGTGTGCCCTTATGTAGTTGAGTCTGCCTAATTTGTGCCTTACAGGTTTCTCCAAAGTTGGGAGACAGGAGCAGTGACAAATGCTGAAATGTAGGGTGGGGGGAACAGGATGGTTTGAGATGAAGGAGAGTTTGAGGAAGGGAGGGAGGAAGACGATTTTGGAAAAAAAGAAAATTTTGTCATTGTTCTGTTTAGGACCTTTTCCACGTGGACCTTTCCAACGGAAAACCTGTTTAACCTGCTTTAAAAAAAAAAAAAAAAAAAAAAACAACCTTGCAGCAAATGGAAGTTATGAGTCAGGGTTGTGTTGCTTTCTGTTCAACCTCCACTCCTGCAGGACTGAACAATTCAATCTCTCTTTCCCCAGCTTACCTGTGGCATGTGGGGCCTGCTTGACTTGAATAAATGGCTGTTTATGGATGATAGCATCTGGCATGCTCCTGATGAGGTCACTGTGTTATGTTAAAAATTTCTACCTCCTGGTGGAGAAACCAAAACTGACGGCTCTCAAGACCACCACTGCCCAGCACAGAGAGCACAGTACCCAAGGTGGGATTTACCCTTCTGAAAGGCCAGTTAGGCTCTCTCTCAATTTGCAGCACTCCTCTGGACCCCAGGACAAGAGCAAAGGATCACAGCTTTGGCCTTCTAATGCCAGTATTCATATTCCATATGGAAAACCTACTCGTACCAGGTTTTCTTTTTTTTTTTTTTTTTTGTTTTTTTTCGTGTCCGGCAACGGATCGCAACCCTCAGTGTCGCCCCCGTACCGGACTGGGACCGGCAACGGGATCGCAACCCTTGGTGTTGCTCCCGCGCCTCGCTCAGCCAGTGAGCGGGAACCGGTCTGTATGTGGGATCCGAACCCTCGGGCGGGAGCGCCGCTGCGCTTCCCAAGCGGCGCACTGTAGCAGTGCGCCACCGGACTGGCCCCTCGTACCAGGTTTTGAACAGCGTGTCTGGTTTCATTCTTACCACACCCTGGTGAAGTTGCTGTTGTTGCTTTGATCCCCACTCTACAAATGAACAAACGGAGGCTTGAAGAAATTAAGTGACTTGTCCAAGACCTCACTCAAAGTAAGTAGAAGATACAGGATTTGAGCTCAGGTCTTTCTAGTTCCCAAGTTTAGGATTGTATCACTACAAGTTCTGGTGAAAGCCCCCTGGCAAAGTGAAAAGAGTTGGAAATGCTGTGCAGTCCAGTTATTCAGCCTCACTGTGCCTCAATTTCCCCTGTCATAAAAAGTGTGAAATGACCACACTTAATAAGAGTGCTGTGGGTCAGCAGAGATCTTAGACATGATTTGCAAACTTATGGAGTGCCTCGTGGACAGTGTATTGATGGAAAGAATGAACCAATGAACCAATAAATGGGTAAACTAACATTCCTTCTGAGCTAAAGTTCTCTAGGAAATCCCTGCTGCCATGACTCAGAGAAGGATCTCAACAGAGTCCCACTGCTCACTCCCGGGTTCCTGAACAGAAATGGAAGATTTGGAGCTTTAAGTTCACAGAGTTTCCTGCACAAGACAAAGAACTGAAACCTTCCGCTGCCATGAATTGTTGGCCAATGTAACTCCAAAAAGACATGTTTTTCCAATGTTCTTTCAGTAGCTATCCTAGGATGTGGAGGAACATGTGAAAATAACGAACATTCATTTTTTAATAAGGTCAGAAAGGCATACTAAATATTTCAGTTCTCCAAGGTGTCTACTTTCCTCCAGCTGTCCAGAGTTTTCAGCTGGGTCTCAGAAATGCAGTTCAGGACACCCAGACAAGTAATTCTAACCAGCAGTGCCAGGAAAATATTAATATTTAAAAAAATAAAGCAGAGATTCATTTATTTTTTTAAATATATACATATCTTCCTATAACATCTCTCACACAGAAGAACCCTGAACAGTCCTGACTTCACCTGACCAGGATTAGCGATTTCAAAGCCAAATCTATGCATACCTTGCTGAACCCAACCTTACAAGCGTCACCCCCAACCTCTTTTTTCCTCTTGACGCTGATTTTCAAGAGTTCATTCCCCTGTGGGATGAATTGGTTCTATTCCTAAGACGGAGGGGGCGTTCAGCTGTGATGACGCTGTTGTGGTGAGCAAAGCCTCCAGAACTATTGGGTCTGAAATTCTCTCTGACCCTGGCTTTTAGACAGCCAGTTCTCCAGATGGGGCAGTCAAGGCCTGCTGCCTCCTGCCTTGAGAATCAGCCCGGGGGTCGCAGAAAGAGACCCCAGAGAGCCGTAGGGTTAACCAACCAGCCATAAACATTACCTCCTCCGTTGCTCTTCAAAGGCTTGGGGAAAGAAAACAAACCACATAAATCTTTATCAGGGCTCCTTACAGCTGCCCTGGGAGGTGGCTCCAAGAAGAGCCGGGTGGTGACACTATGCAGAGGATAAAAAATTATTCCACTCAGCCGCACCAGAGCCAGAAATAGATTGCTTTCATTTTTCTTTTTTGCTCTTTTTTTTTCCCCTCCAGCCCCGACCCTTCCACCCCTGTAAGAATGACTTTTTATTATTTGCCACCCAGCAGCTCCATGGTGAGAATTCCTAGTCCTCTACTGGCTTCATGGTTCCACTGTAGATAATCCCCTTCTAATTAAAAAGAAAGGGAAGACTTTAGAACAAGAACTACCATATTTGGAAACCAGGGAAGGAGATGAACATGTCTGTTTTAGAGGTTGACCTGGTAACTAGCATATCTACTCTGAATGGGGTTATGGAGTAGATTAGGAGGTGTGGGGCCATCCCCTTCTGAAAGTTTTTCAGTAATACATCTTTCCTTCCGGGAAAAACTCTTCAAACCCTTTCTAAACTCCCAACCAGACACACAAGGTGAAATGCACTGCACCTAAGGGCACAGGATCCAAATCCTCTTACTTTCTAAGGGAACTAGAGCAAGTCATCTGTCCTCTGCAGCCTCACCGCCTCATCATAATAATAACAGTAGGTGACATTTATGAGCCATCTAGTAACTCCAGCTTAGCATGTTGCTAAGTCCCCTGTATTCATTTTTATACATGTAATCCTCACTATAACTCTCTGAGGTATTATAGGTCCCATTTTACAGATAAGGAAACTGAGACTTAGAGAGGTGAAGTAATTCATCCGAGGTCACACGAAAACAAGGATAATAGCACTTACCTCATAGAGTAGCGAGAAGTGAATGAGATAATGTCTGTAACGTGCTTAGCATGGTTTCTGGCGCCTTGTGAGCCCTCATTCAGAGAGTTCTCCCGCCTACGGAAATCATCCCTGAACCCCTGACCCTTGTCCTCTTCCACCCTTACAACCTCTCTACCAGATCTTGGTTTCCAGGCCCTTGTCAATCTCCTCATCCAGGAGCTCCTCAAGGACAAAGATGTGTCTCACTTTGGTAGTGCCAGCCAGAGTCTGGCACACAGTAGGGGCACAGTAAGTGAGTGGTTAAATAACGAATGAAATTTTATAAACAAATATTTAATTAGTAGACAGCTTATGCAAAAAAAACAAAAGTAAAAATAAATGCTAATAATAAAATGACTTGTTCTAAAGACGTTTAAATATCCAAAATTTCCTGGAGGAGCCTGTGTGCTAGTGGAAAAATGTACAAAAGGGAACGAGGAACCAAGTCATCCTCTTTTTTTAAATACCGGCTTTCACCACAGTGTAAGGACTTCACAGACTTCCCCAGAATGCCCATGAATCATAGCAAGAGAACCCAAGAGTCCTGAGTCCCAGCCACTCTGAGTAAGTTCAGCAAACCTCCTCCAGCCCCGCAGAAGGCAAGCTGGTGTGGAAACCATGCCCACATCCACCTGCATGCACACACACACACACACACGTATACACACCTGCACACACACACACACGCACACATGCCTTCACACTGTACCCACGAATCACTCTCTCAGCACTGACTGAGCACCTGTTCCATGCAGTGCCCCTTACAAAACTCAGAAAGAAGATGTAAAAGAGCCTAAAGAACCCAGGACATTGCTTGTAAAGAATGGACAGTCTCGCTGTTGAACTGGGGCCGCAGGAAGCAGAGTTGGGGAAACAAGCAAGTTTATTGCCATAATAATAATAATAGCCACCATTATCTGGATGTGTGTCAAGCACTGTTCTAGATGGAGAGGATCAAATGGTAGACAAGACAGGCAAGGCCCCTGCCCACATGGAGCTTACCTTCTAGTCCTAGAAATTAAAAAACCCAGTGTCATAAATTTGTTTGGAAATGGCAACACAATATAAAACACACTACAGAAGGTTAAGCTTGACACAAAGCTTCTCAGTTAATGCGGGTATGAAGAAGATGGTGACTCTACAGAGGGAAAGGGGCAGGTGGCCTTGTCAGGGAATCTTTGGGGGGTAAAGAAGGGGGAGGCTGTGTGTTTCTCAAAAGGAAGAAGGAGTTAAAAGAGGTCTCTAGAAAGTTAGGGCACTAACCTGTTGTCCCCCAGTTTACAGCCTAGGGATGTTTCCACCAGTAAATTTCCCTCTGCCTTCATATTCTGAACAACATCTGCAAGATATGGTGAGAGAAAGCCCATCGGTCTGGAAGCTGGACAGTGTGCATGTGAACCCAAATCAGGCACTAATTCCTATGCAGTTGTCGGATAACTACTCACCTCCCTAGGCTATTATGTGACGAGGAACCTGAGTGTGGAGCCCAATAAATATCACAATTTATTCTTCGCATAATTGCCATGGCCTTCAAATTTGCCCCCTGCTCAGTCTCCCTCCTCTCCAGTTCATCCTGCACTTCGTGGCTCCCGATAGATAATGGCAGTTGACGCCATTCACTATGGGACAGCATTAGGCCCTTCCATACATTATCTCATTTACTCCTCTCAGCACCCCCAGAGATATATATGGCTTGGGACTTGCTCAAGGTCCAATAACTGAAAATTGGCTGAGTTGAGATTTGCCCCAAGACCACTGGGCCATACTAGTCCCCCAGGTTCTTGAGACTCTGCTTTCCTCCTGCCTTGCCCAGCTCAAGAGCCTCTGCCAGCCTGCGTGACCACCAGCTGCACCAAGCCATACCCTTGTCACTCCCACTTTGGTCTTTTCCCGTGTGTCTTCCCCACCCTGAGCACCCTTTCTTCAGCCTCTATCTAAATCTTCAGGGTCGTCCTTACTTCTGACCTCTTCCACAGACCTTTCTCCAGCCTCTCCATCCCTTACTGATCTCCGTCTCCTCTGAAATATCTAGTTCACATGTACAGTCAGCTACACCCTGTTTAGCATCTACCTGTTCTCAACTCGACAAGCATTTATTGAGCCCCTACTATGTGCCAGGTAGTGTTCAGGCCTATAGGGAACGCTGAAATGGAAAGAATGAAATCCTCAAGGACCCTACAGTTTCTAAGAGGATAACAAGACAAGCATGCAGATGACTATAATTTACCAAAGACAACAGAGTGTCAGGTCCATGGGGAGATCCATGCAGTTTTGCATATGTTCTGTTCGGTGTTCTCGGCTAAATGCACATGGGTGTGCATGGTATGTGCAAACTCATCTCCATCTCACACCAAATGAAACAGTATGAGGAGTGGATTAAGAGCATGTGCTTTGGAGCCAGAGTGCTGGGGCTCAAATCACCGACTGTGTGACTTCGGGAAAGTTCCTGAACCTCTCTGTGCCTCAGTTTACTTGTGTGTAAAAATGAGGATAAAAATAGTACCTCCCTCATAGGAAGGTTGTGAGGATTAAGTGACTTCATATTTGTAAAGCCCCCACTTAACTCAGTGCCTCGTACATAAAAAGTCCTCAATAAATGTCTGCTTTATCAAAATTAACATTATAATTACCCAGGCAAAGGGAGGTTCCATTGTTCCACTATTTGTTTTTTGTTTTTCATTTTTTTGTGCAAAGTCATATCCACATACTCTTTTTAGACTCTATCATCTGACCTTTCTGCAGTCCCAACAGAATTCTCTAGCTGGTAGCTGAATGGGGCTCTTATTGATTTCAACATATAGCAGTTGTTGCTTTCCTGCCCTCCAACATTTTAACAGATTGCTATTGTTTCCCCTGTCTGTGCAGGGAAAAGGGGAACACGATTTTCCAAATGAAATCAATGCATGAAGCCAGGAGCTGGGCTTCTCCTTCCCAGGGACACAGCCCTGCCAGCTGCTGCACGTCTCTCCGTCACACAGGCAGGCCCCTCCAGTTTATGCCTCCCAGCGGGACAGTAATTTTCAGTTCAGGCCGAAAGGCTTTGTTTAAATGTGACGCTTATGTGGTAATAGAGCGTAGTGCAGGGGTTGTTTTTTCTGAGGGGTAATGTTGAATTTAGTCTCAAAATAAACAATTCTATCCTCTTCCATCTTCTCAAAGTAGTAGGTGGGATTGAAAAAGGTGGAAGAGACTAGAGACTGAAGAAGAAAAAAGGAAAAGAAAGAGACAGGGAAGGGCCCAAGGGAGCTTAAAGAAGGAGAAGAAGAATGGGTACCAGTGTCCTTCACCGATGAGACAAATCTCGCTCCTGTTCCCCTGAATGATTTCAAAAATAACAACGGCAATTATTTACTGCAGGTCTGCTCTGTGCCAAACAGTGTGCTAAGTGTGTTATTGACAGGATCGCATTTATTTTCAGACAAACCCCCTGGAGTATACATGATAATACCCATTTTACAGATGAGGACACTGAGGATCAGAGAGGTAATATAAACTGCCCTAAATTGCACAGCTAGTAAGTTTGTCCAGCTGAAATGGGAATCCAAGAATCTCTGACTCCACTGACCCTGCTTTCTGTCTGTTGTCCCATGGGGCAGCAGTTGAGGACTGCTCAGTAATGGAGTTAAAGGGGGGAGAATCATGTGACTGTATGTTCCAATCCAAGGACGGATACAGAGCTTGGCATGTTTTGCAACAAAGCCACATAACATTTGATGTTGAGTCTGCCTAGAATATGTAAAGTGGTTGCCCTATGGGAGGATAAGGCTGAAGTAGGCAGCAAGTGGACAGGTAGGAGATGATAAGATATGCCATTTAGAATGGGACTTCAAGAAGTGTGACCCACTGGAGGGTGAGAGAAGGGACTGGGTACTGAGGGAAGAGGGGAGCTAATGGTTACCCTCTAGGCCTGAGTCTAGAACTCATGGGATGTTGCACCAAGAGACTAAAGGAAGCCTTGAATCTTGTATGCTGGGCAGAGGAAAGGGTATGTCACAGGAGACTTACAGCTATAGATTGCCACAACAACCACCCAGGTATCCCCAAGCAGTCGTGTCGGACTCTTAGTACAGAAGGGTCTGCAGATTTTCTAGCGCTCCTTTAAGAAATTTATTTGAAGGATTTATGTTTTCTTTCCAGAAACCTAGCTCAGAATCACTTCTCTGTAAGAAGTGTTCTCCTGGAATTCTTGCCTGTGAATATTCTTCTTACACAGTTAATTTTATGGTGTGAGTACCCCCATCTTGAAACAGATTAAATTAGCCAAAACTGGAAATCTGGGCCATCTCTTAAGTCTGTCTCCCAAAAGATAAGAAGAATGATGGAGACATGGAGACCCCAGACAAGATCAGACAATATGGATACTATACTTCCTTGACCGGAATTTTGGAAGGACTTGAAAACCAGTCCTTTGTCATTTCAAGTCACTGACATAGCTTGGGGCTTGTTGATGTATTATTCATGTTCTTGCTCATCCCATGGAAGTAATGAAATAAAGAATAAATATCAATCCCAAGAAGAATAATGATTGATGATTTGGTGTATGAGCCCCCAAGCAACCATGGTGAACAGCCCCAAAAGTCAAAAGCCAACTCTTATTAAAGCACCATAATCCACATTAGTATGACAGACCAGAATAACTCTGAGGGAGCCATTATGGTCCATTATGAAAATAACATTCATCTGCAAAATGAAGAACATACCAAAATGCAAGTTGTTCCAGTTCCTTCAACTAAATTACACATTAAGCATGCAGACTTCCTCTTCCAACATTTTGAAATGGTTTAATATGTACTCAGGCTGGCCAGGGCATGGATTTTCTAAGACTGTCCCAAAGGTGAAGCCTAGAAAAATGAGAACTAATTGCCAGAGAGACATTCAGCCCTGCTGGGGTGTTGATCAGGTGGGCATGATTGTGTTTTGGAACTTCTCCTAGGGGAATAAGACTGACACCAAGAGACAGCTGTGAATCCCAGCTGGTTTTTATATAAGAGCTTATTGGCTGCTCAACTTCCAGTGGTTGGTTAGTTAGAACCTGGGGATGAAGTGTAGTGGACGTTTGTTGTTTTTGCCTTTCGAGCATTCATTCATACCCTCTTCTGGTAACACTTCCCTGAATTTCCTTTGGGAACCACCCCTTCCCTGTTCTCAGTAATAGCTAAGAATGAGAGCTAATGTGCATGCTCTAACCATATGCCAGGCACTGGTCTAAGCATTTTCCTTAAATTAACTCATTTGATTCTTATACCAATTACTTGATGTAGGAACTATTTTATTGCCATTTGAGAGATGCCTCAGCTTAAGATAGAGATATGTTCTGATACCAAGGACAAGGGTTCGGATTCCCTTACAAGTCAGCCTCCCCCCTCAAAAAAAAAAAGAAAGAAAAGATAGAGACAAATATGTAATTTGTAATTTGCTCTTAAGTAGCAGAACCAAGATTTACAAATCCAGGCAGTCTGTATCCAGTGCCAACAGAAATAACCGCTAGCAGTTGCAGTAGAGCTGACCTCTATGCCAACTTCAGGGATAAGCCCATGAACGAGGTCTGGCCAAACCAAGTATCATAGGCATCCCCCTGCATGAGTGCTTGGCTCAGACAGGGGCATATTTACTACTTAAGTTAAGCCAATCTTGTCCAATCAATGCAAACCCAAGGATTTATTCTGGAACAATCAAAAATAGTTTCTTGTTTGTTTCTTCTGAGCCTAAATGTGAGACAGGGAAGTCTTTGAGAATCTGGGAACCACCATTTAGAGAGAACCTAAACATGAACCCAATGCAGATAAGATGAATGCTGAGAAGATCTCGGTAACAATACACGAACACTTGAATTTAGTGTACTTCCTGGACTTTTCTGTTATATGAGCCAATCAATTCTCTTTTTACATAAGCTAGTTTGACTTGGTTTTTCAGATTTTTGCAACATAAATACTCCTAACTCATACAGATATCAAGTGTTAGTCTAAAAATGATACTTTCTATTTAGGTAGCACCCTACAATTGAAAAAGCTTTTCATATATATTATTACTTCAACATCATATTTATTCACCCATTCAATCAACAAATAAACATTTGCTGTTCATCTAATTACATCATTGACATAAGTCAAAAGGATGTTCTCCCCTTCCCCGTCCTAGATATAGTTAGTTCTCATAATTTTGTACCTATAACTATTGCAGCATCTCCCTGTAATTACTGTATTTGCTTATCTATAACTTGGTAAAATATAAGCTCCTCTGAATTAGAGGTTTATTTATCCTTGAATCCTTGATGTCCACCTGGGTCCCCAACACATATTTACTCATTCCTTTTATTTATTAAACACCTCTCGTTCCTTAGTTACTATGATGGGTACTATGTAACTAGTCAGCATCCTCAGTTGTTTACAACAGAAAGCAATTATGGCTAACTTGCACATAAATGACATTTGGGGAGGGATAGCAAGTAGCCCAGAGGATCACCAGCAAGTACGGAGAACCAATTTGTAAAAGGAATAAACTAAGGGAAGTTGGGCAGCCAAAGCACAGCCAAGGTTTTACCTCCTAAGAGTTGGTTAGGATGTCAATGTTACTGCACTGGATACTAGATGCTGCTGCCAGCATCACTGGAATGAATTCTAAGCCCTCCCTGCTTCTTCTCTGCATCACTAGCTCCAGATTCCAAGACCCAGGCAGGAGCATCCAATTAACTGAACTCAGGACAATGCCGTGCCCTGTCTGCAAAGGAGCAAATGGGGAATATCTGACTTTCTAGCTTTCTTGCTGGAAGACAAAACCCTGCCTCCCCTGAAATACACAATGGAAGGTTCCCCAAACATTTCTTGGTGGCTATGAAGTGACAATTGTCAATGATGAGCCAAAAATAAAAAATAAACTAATCAACTAATTAATTAAAAGAAAATAATAATAAAAACGAAAGACATGGTCAACATGGCAACATGGTCTTTGCCCTTGTAAACCTTTTAGACTAGTAAGAAGAGAATCATTAATTAACTAATCAGGCAAGAAACACACAGTCACAGCTGTGATGAGTGCAATGAAGTACAGGAATGACATTCTTTAAGGAACATCATGCTGTGTGTTTCAGGTATCCATTGCCGTGCAACAATCCCAAAACTTGCTAGCTTAACACAAACATTTATTTTTGTCTCTCATGGTTCTGTGGACTGGCTGGGCTCATCTGGGAGGTTCTGACTTGGGCTCTATCATACAGTTGCAGTCAGAAGGCAGCTGGAGGTGGAGTCACAGGCGAGCTCAACGTGATTAGCAGTTGATGCTAGCCATTGGCTGGTCCTCATGCTGGGGCTTTTAACCAGAGCACCTACCCATGGACTCTCCATGTGGCTTGGACTTCTCACAGCATGGCAGCTGGATTCTGAGAGGAAGCAGTGTCCCAAGAGCAAGCATTTCAAGTGTCCCGGGTGGAAGATGCAAGGCTTCTTATGACTGTGTCAGAAACTGCACAATGTTATTTCTGCACATTCTGTTGATCAAAACGTAAGTCAGAGGGCCGGCCTGTGGCTCACTTGGGAGAGTGTGGTGCTGGTAACGCCAAGGCCAAGGGTTCAGATCCTTATATAGGGATGGCTGGTTAGCTCACTTGGGAGAGCATGGTGCTGACAACAGCAAGTCAAGGGTTAAGATCCCCTTACCGGTCATCTTTATTTTTTATTTATTTATTTTTTTTCCTTTTTGTCTTTTTTCGTGACCGGTAACGGGATTGCAACCCTCGGTGTCGCGCCCATACCATGACCGGCAACGGGATCGCAACCCTCGGTGTCGCGCCCGCACTGTGCTCAACCAGTGAGCGGACCGGTCTCTATATGGGATCCGAACCCTCGGCAGGAGCGCCGCCATGCTCTCAAGCGCCGCACTCTACCGAGTGCGCCACCGGGCCGGCCCGCCGGTCATCTTTAAAAAAAAAAGAAAATAAGTCAGAAGGCTAGAGGAGATTCAAAGAGGGGGAACCACAAAAATACATGAACACCAGAATGTGTGGTTCATTGGGGATCATGTTTGGAAACTAGCTTCCATAGAGTACGTAATAGAGGAAACTGACCTAGTACAAGGGGTCAGAGAAGGTCTCCAAGGAAGTGCCATTGATCTGAGATCTGACAAATGAGTTAAAGTTAATGAGATAAAGACAAAGAGAAGTATGTCCCAGGCAGAGGAAACAGCATGTGAAAGTCCCCGTGTCAGGAGGAAGTATGGCACATTCAAGTGCTTAAAGAAAGTGAGCATGGCTGATGTGCAGAGACTAAGGCAGGATGTGAGTCAAGATAAGACAAGAGAGGTTGGGTAGGGATCAGTTCTGGAAACCCTTCTACAGGCATGTTGAATATTTTGTTCTTTATCTTAAGAGCAATGGGAATATTTTTAAGTGACCCTCAGAAAATATTTGCAGATTAAATGAATGAGTGAATGACTTTATTGAACATTGACTATGGATCAGGAATAATAAGTGTTATGAAGAAAGTCAATTTTGATAGAAGTGGCAGAGGATGATATGAAGGCACCAGGCCTGACAGGCTCAGAGGAAAGAGCATTCCCAGTGGAGGAATAGAGCAAATGCAAAGGTCCTGGGGTAGAAGTGAGCTTGGTGTGATCTAGGAACAGAAGAAAAAGGCCAGTGTAGCTGGAGCACTAGCATCCTTGTAGGGAAGAATTCAAAGCTGGCTTTCTATAAATGGCAGGGGCACCAGCAATTCTTTCATATCAACACAGCACATCACCAGGGCTGCAGCTTCGGTGACTCTGGAATGTCTCTTCCTGCTAGAATGTTTGGAATGCTCTTTCTCTCTGGCCCTGCCTATCCTCAGCTATGAGACTCTTCTTTCATCATGTCCAAAGCTCAACAACCCCCAAGGAAGCAATTTGGCAGAACGTTCAAAGAACCTTAAAGATGTTCATGCCCTTTGATTCAGTGATTCCCCATCTAGGGATCAAGCCAAAGGAAATAATCATAAATATGGAAGAAGATTATTACATGAAGAATCTCATCCCAGCATGATTTATAATAATGAAAAAGTGCTAGTAAATCAAATATTCAATCATAGGGGCAAGATTCAGTAAATTAATGTGCCTCTCCTAGATGTGGGCATTAAAAACTATGTTCTTGAAGGACTGAAATAACATCAGGAAATGCTTGTGTTGTAATGGTTAAGATTAAAAAGCAGCATGTATAGCAGTATATACATAATTCCTGTTACTATTTTTTTAAGTTACATGCAGGAAAAATACAAGGACACTTCAAAAAGTTCATGGAAAGATAGAATTAAAAGATAATATGATTTTTTCATGGACTTTTTGAAATATCCTTGTACTGAAAGTAATCATTTCTTTAATAGCAGTTGCCGGTGATTTTTCTTCTTTTCCATAATCTTTCTACTTCCTGTAATGAGCATTATTACTTTTAGGATGGAAAATAAATTTTATTCTTTTTTAAGGGAAAAAGAAAAGCAATGTCTCCCCACTGCATTTATAATCACATACAAACACCTTAGCAGGTACTCAAGGCCTCCACAATTTGGCCATAAATTATATTTTCTACTTTTTTTTTCTTGTCTCACAAGATTTTTTTTTTTTTTTTTTTTTTTTGCCAGAATTCGACTTCCCAGCTAACACAAGTTTCATCTTCTCCCCCAGATGACAATCCTTTTTGATGATAGGTATTTGGGCATGCTATCCTCTTCCCACCCAGGCTTAAGGAAGGAAAGCAAGGAGAGAGAGAGGAAGACCTATCCAACCTCCATTTGCCTCGCCTAAATCCTACCCATCTTTCAACACCCCCTCGAGTCACTCATTCCCCAGAAAGCCTTCCCAACTGTGCTGGCCCTCACTTACCTCCCTTTTTTTTTTTTTTTTTGTCTTTTGTCTTTTTCCGTGTCCGGCAACGGATCGCAACCCTCAGTGTTGCCCCCGTACCGGACCGGGGACTGGCAACGGGATCGCAACCCTCGGTGTTGCTCCCGCGCCTCGCTCAGCCAGTGAGCGGGAACCGGTCTGTATGTGGGATCCGAACCCTCGGGCGGGAGCGCCGCCGCACTTCCCAAGCGGCGCACTATCCAGTGCGCCGCCGGGCCGGCCCTTACCTCCCTTTTCTAACCATCTATAGCATTACCGTGTCTGTCTATACAGCTCACATTTGGGTCTAAACATGCATGGCCTTACATTGCTCCTCAGAGTCAATGTCTGTGTCTTGTATCCCAGATGAATAATCAGCTCCTCACAGAGTTTTCTTGCCTTCCAGTACTACCCCATCTTGACCCCTAGCACAGCACCATCTTGTTAATTTCAAGAGAGTAAATCAGTGTCCTATAAATGAATAAATGAGTGACTATATTTGAACTAGTCTCCAAAACGAAACAGCATCTTTGGGAAATTTCAATATTTATCTAGCTCAGGCCCAGCTCTTGATGGGGATGTCTTTGCTGTGACAGGTACCCACTTCCTCCACCCCACCCTGTCAAGTCCCTACCCACCCACCACCAACACTTACCATCTCCAGCTCATAAGGATTCAAAACCAGGGCTGGCAATGTCGAAGGGAACTCTACACATAAACTCCATACACACCAGCCTACTCAAGAAAGGACCCTTTGGTTTTCTTCACCATGGCTCCATAAATTATGAGCCACAGTCTTTCTCTTTCTTTTTAAGTTAGCCTAAGGTTAAGGTAGAGAAATCATAGCTCATTCTACAGATGTGCTTTCTCTGTGGAAGCAGATTTCCCTTGGTATTTGAGCATATCCATGGACCTTATGGCATGTGGCTGTTTTAATAAACTACTCATCTCCCTGACGAAACACAAAGCCAGCCAGCCCCACCCCTAGTGCTCCCACAGCACACACCTCTAAAGGCCTTTCTCACTCTGTTGGGTAGTTACCACTCTGCTTCAATCTGTGAGCTCATTAAAGGGCCAAGCTGCGTCTCACTTGTCTTTGTTTACTCAGCACCGAGAACAGTGCCCGGCACATAGTGGCCCGGAGTTGTGTGCTTATGGAAGAAGCGAATGAATGAATTATAAAGGCCTCTGAAATCTCAGAATGAGCTAGCTCCCAACTACCGACTTCCAGAGTAAAATTACTAGCTTACACTCTATATTGATTTCCAAGAGCTAACACAACAAATCACCATAAACTTGGTGGCTTAAAACAACAGAAATTTATTCTCTCACAGTTCTGGAGGGCCAGAAATCTAAGATCAAGAGATCAGCAGGGTGGCATTCCCTCCAAAGGCTCTAGAAGAGAATCTTTTCTTGCCTCTTCTAGCTGCTGGTGGCTCCAGGTATTCCTTGGTTTGTGGCTGCATAACTCCAATCTCTGCCTCTGTCTTCACATGGCCTTTTTCTCTTCTCTCTGAGTGTCTCTCCTCTATGTGTGTCTTATGAGGATACTTGTCATTGGATTTAGGACGCACCTGTATAATCCAAAATGATCTCATCTTGAGATCCTACAGCATGTACAAAGAACCTTTTTCCAAAAGAGGTCACATTCACAGATTCTGGAGATTTGGATGTGTATATATTTTTAGCAGGGAGAGGGGGTTACCATTCAAACCAGTAAGTGCCCTTCTCATGGTAGAGACATGTCTTATTGTCATTTACCCACATACCTGGCATATACCCAATTTTTAAAATGAGATGGATGGGCAAATGGATGGATTCCTGCCACTACCCATAACCCCTAGCACATTTAGTTAGTGATTGTTAACAAAAAGTGGCCAGAAATGGTTTTTCGCACGCTCTAATGCCATCACTTGGGAACTTTTCTGCCACCATCACCTAACACTGATGCTGCTGGGATCACATGCATGCTATCCATTCATCACGTCCCTGCTAACATAAAACACTGCTGCAACCACCTGAAGAGAGGATAGATTATTTTATGCAGACATCTTGGTGTACTAACTATACCAAGGGGTTTAATCGATGTTGGTTGAATTAAGTCAAATCAACTTAACTCAATTCCAGAAACCTGGATTTTGCCTACAGAATTTTGCCCCCAGCAACCTTAAATCAGCAACCCTGAGCTGTCATCTAGTAAGTTCTAAGTTTTTCTTAAAGACATCCCTACAGAATAATACAACATCCTTGCCCACCTTCCTAATTTTGGCTGGCCTTCAGGTTAGTGGGTGCACAAACAACAGAATAATCAAAATCAAACCTCACTTGAATTGTTGTTGACCCAGAGCAAGTGAGGTGATTTGCAGACAGAGGAGAGAAGGACAGAGGGAGCACTAGGCCATTTTTTACAAATGACCCTATTTTGGAGCAGGCTTTCTGATGAAGAACACTTGTGTAGAACCCAAGGACATAGGTACCCACAAAGCTTGTGGGTCACTTGTAAATCTGTGAGCAATGAGCATTTGTGGCTCGGTCTGACACACCCTGTGAATGCAGCTATTTTGGCAGCTTGAATCCCAGTGTCCGCAGAGGACAGAACAAACTCAAGTTAACCCTAGTTACTTCCTTGCGCTCTGCTCTTTGGGAAGGAGTCAGCCAGGCAGACAGCTGCCACTTCAAATTCCACTCCCTGGGAACAATGCACTTTATTTTTGGAAAGAGGGGAAAACAAAGGAGAACAGAGCAATGCCGACAAATATACATTTGCTTTTCTATTTATGCAAAGCCCCTGCCCCTTCATCATTTCAGATACCAGTTGTTTAGAGTAGCCATAGAATATAGACTTGTAAATGGTCACTGGCCTGCATCCCTGCAGAGAGTAACACAGGTCAGCTTCCCGGATGGCACATCCCATTGCTGTAAAGAGGTACACAAATAACAGGATTATTTCCATGACAGGCTGTTGGCCCACATGGTTGTAATTAATGCTTCTATACAACAAACACTCTCCCTGGTTCCTTTCTATGTAAGAATCACTCTCTCTATAGCAATAGTATCCTAATTATGGGCTCTTCATCATACAAGAAAGAAAAGGTAGAAAAAGGGAAAGTGCCCCCCCCAACACCATTCTTTTCACCATCATGTTCACTGCTTCCCACAGAGCTTCAAACACCACTTTAATCATTCTTTCCCAAGCTTGGTCCCACATGAAAAGCCCACTGGTGGAAAATTAAAGGAAGAAAGGAAGGAGGGAAGGAAAAGAGAAAGAGAGAGAAAGAAAGAAAGAAAGAAATCAAAGGCAAAGAAAAAATTCAAAACAGCTCCACAGGGACATGGACTGTGTCCTGATTACCACTCTATCTCCATACCTAATAGCCCTGGCACATAATAAGAATTAATTAGTGAGTAATTGGAATAAATGCAAAAAAATTATCTAATAATATAATGGAATAATAGCCTTAGTTCAAAAATGTCTATATAAAAGCTACCTTCTTCCAGTGTTCGGTTCAGGATCTATTTGTTATTTACTAATTCAGTCTTAGGGAAAAAATTGGAAACAGACATTTAATGAACACCTACTATGTGCCAAGTATTTTGACTTATTATCTCAGGTCATTTATCACACCATAAATGGTACTTATATGCTAAGAGAAGTTAAACAACTTGCCCACAGTTACACTGCAAATAAGTGGAGGAATGGGAATTTAAACACAGGCCTGACTGACTACAGAACTAAGCAAATTTGACTTTATCCTGTTGCTCCTCAGGAGATTCTCAGGGCATGTCAGCTTTAACATAGCACCAGCTCCTAAGATGAGACTGTGATTTACTAGGTCTTACTATAACTGAATTATACTATGACAAAACCATTGGGATCGTTGGAGGAGTTACTCACAATGAGATCTTATTTGTAACATGTAACACTAAGAGGCAGTTTAAAAAAAAAAAAAAAAGATACTAACATAATTTGATTTACTTCCCAAGGAATTTCTAAAGAAGAGTTGCCTGAGAAGCTAGAATCACATATTTATCACTTGTTTATTGACTATCTTCTCCTCCAGATTGTGAATAATACCAAAGAAGGGGTCATATTTGTTTTGCTCACTGTGGTAAGCCTAGTACCAAGAACCATGCAGTGGCACTCAATATTTAATGAATGGAATGAGATGGCAATGGACTCTCCATTGGATAGACTTCTGCTTCTGCAGACGAGGACTCCAGGCAGGCTGGGATGATACGTGTGAAACTGTGGGGCTTTGATGAATCAAAGGCATGGTTTTGGAAAACAGCTGAGAAAATGAACTTGGCCTTTGGAGAATTATTCTCTCCCACTCAGCTATATTTCACATACCTCCCATGTGAAAGGCCCTGAATCAGATGGAAAGTAGCATTTACTCAAAATCCAAGCCCTTGTAAGGGCAACCCAGCCTCCTCCAATTTCCCAAACACTGCATACAGTAGCTCCAGGCAGCAGTAGGCTGTGAAAGAACCTTGCCCACTTTGATGGACTGAGTCTTCAAAGGTCCCATACCCTGAGCCAAGCCAGGGAGCTTTCAGAAGTAGAGACAAGCTGAAAGAACCCAGCTGCATTTGGGACATGGCCTATAGAGACTCAAAGAAACTTAAAAATCCTTCTCCTTTGTCACAGGTAAAAACTGACCCAAGGTCACCCAGCTCATTAGTAGCAGAACCGAGACTTGAACTCCAGTCTTCTGACAACTTCTAATCCAAAATTATTTTTACCACCCCAGAGAAAGATGTATGGCAGAAAGCCAATGCAACATGAAGAGCAGGGCATGGCCACCACCCTCAGGAACAGGTGGTCATTGAGATTCTGAGATAAGTAACGAGCAAAGAGAGGCACACACGTGTTCCCTGGATCCTGCAGAAGCCTGTATGTCAGGCTGAGAGGGCAGTGCTTTGAGTACTGTCTGAGCCGGGCATAAGTGGCCTTTTGAAGGGTATGAGAAGTGGGACACTAAGGAAGAAACAGTACAGACATGGAGTCAGAACATTGGTTTGAATCCTGGGCCAGCTGCTTGCTAGTTCTGTGATCTCTGGAAAGTTATTTAACCTCTCCGGCTCTCAGTTTTGTCATTTGTAAAATGTGGACAGTACCTTCTTCATAGGGTTATTGTCATCATCAAGTGAAATAATGAATGCAGAATATCTAGCAGAATTCTTGCAGATGCAAGTGTATGTGCATATGCAAGTAGTGTGGACTTAATGAGCCTTACCGTACCATCCATTCCCCTCCATCGGTCTGGGAAATAGGAAGAGTGGATCAGTTTATATGAAAAATCCCAGTATAGGGCAGGGGTATGAAGCATTATTTCATTTGCCGAGATTGCAGTGCAGAACCCAATAAAACTTTTAAAATGTTATATCTTCAATAAAGAAGTCATGGCTCTCTCCTAAGGGAAATTTGCACCCTGATAGCCCCAGGACAAGGGGAAACTTCATCCAGCATATGTGGAGTTATATGAATCTGACCCCAACCCTCCCAGTTGATTGGACCACAACTGGACTTCTGAGCAAGGGTCCACAATCCAGAACCAATTCGGCTGTCATAAAAAAAGACCTGGACCAACTAGATCTTTTTCTCTCTAAAATTTGAACTGAAAAATACCAAGAGAGTAAAACGTTTAGCAAACAGATGGTGAAAGATCATGAGACAGAAAGAAACCAGAGGGATTGGGATGAGTCATGAACAAGGTGAAATTGTGAGGGTCAAAACCGATGAGGTCAAGAAAACATAAAGGATAGAGGTTGAGGAAATCCGTCAGTAGGAAGAGAAGGACAAGCCATGGAGAAGAGATGAGTCATGAAAACGGTGGAACACCAGAGTCAAGATCCATGCACTCCTGAGGCCAACATTCCTGGAACTGCCCAGGATTGCAAATGACCTTACAATTCCACTTTCAGTCTCTGTGTGGCCCAGATTCTGCTGAAGTTCTGGAGCTTCCCAAGGTCAGCTAAATAGCTTTTCCTGAGTTCCCATGCACATGTAACCTTACAACAAACCTACAAATCACTTACATTAATCTCTGGTTTCGCACCCAAAGAAATCTAATGAAGTCAACCTGTTTGCTATATTTAATATATACCCTGGGTTTCCTGGGATCAGTCCAATTTCATGAATTTGCCCTAATTCTTGAAGGGCATTCATTAAAACTATAAAGAAATGTGATGTAGCTTTTACACTTTTTATGACTTCTGCTGCAAATAAATTCACAAATAAGAATGGCCTGGGTTTAGGCTTAGGAAATATGGTCATCTTAATTACATGCCAGGCAATTAGCTAGTCTCGGGGGGTGAGATGGTGGAGAGGGAGTTCACAGAGCTAGGTAAGTCTCCCTCTCTCCACTCAAAAGTGCTTTCAGCTGAGGCATTCAACAGTGCCCCCCCCCCAAAAAAAAAAGTCATAAAGAAGAGTGAATGTAAGTAAGCTCCATTTAAGGGTAAAGATCATGTTTGTCTTATTTGTTGTATATCAGCAATACTGGCATCAAGCCTGGAACCTAAACAGTACTCCAAAAATATTAACTGAAAGAAAAAAGATGTAAGGGAGGAAGGAAGATGGGTAGAAGCCATGAAAAATGTGCCTCTCAGATCTCCTGCCACCAAGTGCATAATTAACTAATGGCTCCAGTTGCCAAGCTCTAAATGCAGCGCCGTGTGTGCAGAGACCATGCATCCCACGGCTGCTCTCAGCAAGGGCAAGCATGCACGGATACCAAGGCACACACAATTCTTGCAAAACGTGGGACTTCTCTGATGTGGGACTTTGGCTCAAGGACTTCCCATTGGCCTAGCTGATGCTTTTTTAGAAATGCACTGCAGCCCGAGACTCTACCTGTCCAAACCTCCTTCCTCTCTCTTCACGGGTGTCAGACCAGCATCGTGGTCTAATGGCTCTCCCAACCTTCTCTGGCTCCCTCTCCTTTTTTTCCTCACAGTCATTTCTCTCAGTAAATCTAAACCAACATCTATTGCAGGGCCCTTTATACTCTGTCCCTCACCTAGCACTTGAATGCAGATTTCCATCGGGGCCACTCAATTCAAGTGATTCACATTAGCACTGCCTAAAGGGATTCCTCTTCAATGCAGGCTTCCTAAAATCAAGAAAAGTTGAAAAACTCCCAAGCCAAGCATGACCACAAAAAGTGTTTCCCCATGGTCAAAAGGAATCCCTAAATTGGTACAGTCTTTCTGGAGGGTTGTTGGGTAGTATATATCAGCATGTAAATTGTTCAGACCTTTGGCCCATAATCCCACTTCCAGGAATGTACTCCAAGGAAGTAATCGAACAAGTACACTGATAAAGAGTAGATAAATCAGATGACACTATAAGAACATTTAACACATATGAATTCAACAATATATGATTATGTCAGAGAGAGGGAAAAATCATTTAAGGAGTATGTGTGATTCTGAAACACTTCCACCCGGTAAGCCAGGGCCCAGGGCAAGCTTGATGTGGGAGACATGAACCTCTTGATCACTCAAACTGATCTCAGTTCCCCACTGCCTCTCATAAAATAAGCTCCTCATTCTGCTGTGTGTAAAGCTAGTGTTAAAAGATATTTGACCTGCAACATGATCCCTAGAAGCAAGCCAATCAGAGAATCAGTGATACATTTCAATGCTCAAGAAGACACAGGATAAAGTGAGTTTATGAGAAGTGCTGCTCTGGTCTCCAACATGGTATATTCCAAGGAACCCTACTATATCCACAGAGAGGCTTATCATAGCACTGCTATCAAAACGCAGTGAAAATTCAAAAACCCTCTCACTGAGTGTTCACCAATACTTCAATAGCATTCACTGAAGTACAATACTTCTATTAAATGGAGTACTATGCAGCCACTAAAAATGACAATGTAGTTCTGTATTTATTTATTAGAATGTAAAGATTAGTACAATATATTTCCAAGTGATGAAAAGTAGATTATACAAGAGCGTATGTAGTACTATTCCATTTCTATGTATATAGAATCTATGTAAATTATATACTTAGAAAAATACCTAGAAAAAAGCTCACCAAAATGTGGGTAGTGGAAATCTCTGGGTGATAGTATTTTGAGTGATCTGGAGTTGGTTTTCTTCCCCCCTGATTTTTAAAAAAATTAACAATAAGCATTTTAAATAACTAATAAAGCTACTCTTAAAAATCATTCTACAGTCATTTCCGCTCTCATTTAAGCATATGGTTCCCCACCTTTACCCCCAGTGACCCTTGGTTATTGCTGCCTGGGATTTGGCCATTCAACCATTTCTGAACTCACCAGAAATGGTGCAAAGATGATGATACATGTTTGCTGAATTTAATTGTATAGCTGTATGTTCATTTGTCTTTTCTTTCTTTTCTAAATCAGTCTGTCGGAGATTTTTCACTTCAAGAGGGACTAAATCTGCTGTAACTTACTTTGTACAACTCAACATAGCACCATATCAGCTCCTCTTTAGCACTCTGCATTATGCTGAGAAATCATGACTCATTTGAAGGTGCTTGTGGTGGTGAGCTGCTGTTGAATAGCCAACTGCTTCTGCACCTCCACCTCCAGGGACTCTTGTCCCTTAGGACCCAG
Source organism: Galeopterus variegatus (assembly GCF_000696425.1). Taxonomy (NCBI): domain Eukaryota; kingdom Metazoa; phylum Chordata; class Mammalia; order Dermoptera; family Cynocephalidae; genus Galeopterus; species Galeopterus variegatus. The sequence continues at coordinate 35,382 of NW_007728206.1, read as the reverse complement.
CTTAGGTGCTGCCCGTCTCAGAGGTCTCTAATCCCCCTTTACTCCTGGGTTAGCTGGCTTCTTCCATGTTTACCAGCGCACCAGTCTTCCATCCATTGTATTCTAATCCTGGCGCTGTGTTATGTCACAACATATTATCATTGCCTGCTTATTTGTCTGCTTTTCCAACTAGATTGTGAATTCCTTGAGAGCAAAGATTTTGCCTCATTTATTTTACTAGGCCCATCCCTGTCACAGGCCTGGCATGTAGTGGACATGTAATGCATGTGTGCGTGTTGAATAAATGCATGAGAAGAAATAGAGGTGAGACCACAGACCATTGTCATGCATGGTTTTCATTAAATGACCGTCCATAATTCCTTTTCCAATTTCTGTCTTCTCCACCTTAGAAACATGCTTTTGATTTGTCCAAACCTGAGCCAAAAGCCATTACCTTTGTTTTAGACAGGACTTTTTTAGTAACAATTCGAACCAGTTTAGGATTAAAAGAGAAGAAACGAAGGGTCTCTATCACCCCTTTTAACCAGAAAATCTAAGGATGAACCTGACTCCAGGTATACCTAGATCCAGGAATTCAAGCATGATCTTCAGGACCCTCTCTCACCCTCTCCCATCACTTAGTACTGCTGCTTTTTCTGTGTGTTGCCTTCATTCTCTCCTATTTTGCAAATGGGTCTTCCCCAAGTTGTAAAGAGGATGGCCACCTGCCATCCTCAATCTATATCCTTGTAGCTCTCTGACCTAAAAGGTAGGTCACGTTTTCCTCCAAATCCAAAGTCCCAAGGAGAAACAGGGGGAAAAAAAGTCCCAAGGATCCTTGATGGATCCAGCTAGGGTCAAATATTCATTCTTGCAAGTGGAGTACAGTCCTTTGGTTAGCCGATCAAGACCATGTCCTGCCCTTACATCCAAGGGCATGAGAGACTCTGATAGGCTGTACCACTGAGTCACATGATTGGGAATTGGGAGCAATGTTTTAAAGAAGGGGACTGGGATTACTGGACAGAAAAAAATAACAGATGTCTTCTCCAAAACACTCTGAAAAAGTGACCTGCACAAGAACCCCCACTGCTGCCTGGAAAGTTCAGATCCAATCTTTGGGCTAGGTGGAAAAAAAATCCTCGTGACAAATCAGTTTCTCCCTCTGCCTGCCTGTACTCCCTCTTCAAAGAACATTTTGTTTCTCTTTTATACGTGTTCCTACCAAAATGATGCTGGGTGGTCAAACTCTCAAGACCCCTCAGAGTCTGCAGCCAGACTCTGACAAGTTGGGCCAGGCCCCACCCTCAGTCCAAGAAGCCTCCTCACCACAGGGCCTCACTTAGCTACAGGCTGTGTCGTGCCAACTCCAATCAAACCTAGGCCTGAGGGCCATTCCCAAGGCCAGCACCACTCTGCTCCAGGGGGCTACCTCCTGCCAAAGTGTTATCGTCGGACCTCTGTTCCAAATGCTTCACATTGGGAAGACTGGCGTGTCTTGTCTCAGCCTGGCTTTGACAGGCTGGGCCCCTGCCTGGCTGGGGCTGCAGATCAACAGCACTTTGTCAGCCCCGGCACACCTTTAAGAAGCTAAAGTGCACACTGAATGGAGGAGTCTGCAGAGCTCCTGGCCCAGGCAGGCCCTCTGCGTGTTTGGGTAAAGAAATATGCAGCTTGAGCTGTGGTCATCACCGCCTGAGCCGCTGAGCTGCAATCAACATCAACACCACAAGGACACAATATTTTCTCCCAATTTACAACACGTTCATTTATTTTGGAATTTCTGTGCCAGCTGAGGCTACAGGGTGGTGACAGTGGAAAAGTTGTCCTGGGGCCAAGCAAAAGAGAGTGTTGCAACTGAGCTCCTGTTCTGAAAAGGGTGCTCGAAAGCAGCAAGAAGCAAGCCAGGCTAAGAGGATGACTCCACAGACAGCAGCCACAGCCATGAGTACCAGGAGGTGAAACAAATAAAGTGGAGGTCCACTATTGCTCCTGCCACCAGGGTCTGTGATAGGCCACTAGAACCCAGGATTCCTGAGAAATTACTGACCCCTCTTGGAATTTCTGTTATACAGTATGATCCACTTTCTTTCTCAAAGTTCCCCAGAGACTCAAAGATCATGTGACTTCAAAGGTGACCCACCCCCCAAAAGCAGACTATTGGAAAAACACCACAGAGAAGTGAAAATGATGGGATTTGGAGTGAGAAAAACTTGAATTTGAATTGTTCACACTGCTACTTTTTTACTGAGTGTCCTTTGGTAAATGTCCTTCCTCTCTTAGTTTCAGTTTCCACATCTGTTTTCAGATGGACATAATAATACCTAGCTTGCAAAGTTGCTATGGGAAATAGGGTAATTTACTGAAGTACACAGTATAATGCCCAATTCTTTGAGGGCAATCTGTACATGATAGTTCCTCTTCCTTTTATTCTTTCTTTTTCTTTTTTTATGGGCTCATTTAGATGTTCCCCACTAGGATTTATGGCATACCTGTAAAACAAACCAAGGCATTACCAAGATGGCAGATCTATTTATTGGGCTCCTTCAGACTGAAAATTCTCCAGATTGAAGGATGGTTTATGAAAGGAGACAATGGTAGACAAGGGAGGAGATGGATTCCACTGTAGTGTGAGATGACAGCACCCCTAACAAGAGGCCCTAGGAAGGCCCACCCTAGTCATAATCACAAGTGGACTCAACAGAGAGATTGGTCTGTCCCAGACACAGGAAGGTACCAGCAACTGTCCTCTGGAGCTGCTTTCCACAAGACAGCTTACTTCTCCAAGGAAATAACATGCTCTTTAACTCAAGGCAAAAGAGAACGGAATCCAAAGTGCATTATTCTCATTCTGCTGAGAAGAAAACCGATGCGTACCCCAGGAAAGTGACCACCCAAGGTGTCACAGCTAGTAAGAAGCACAGCAGGGTTTTGGAACCAAGACTAACTGACTGAAATCTGATTGTCTAATAAAACAATGGATTTTAGCAAGGGATACCAAATACAGTCAATTCTTATTTTATGTTCTATAAAGTTTTATAAAGCCTCCTGAATTAGTGAATACTGAACCATTGCACCTAGGGGAAATACAGAGTTAGGTTCCTGTGAGCCTCTGGTCACAACATTTTCATCATCCCATCAATTCATAAAATTGTTTTATGTGTGTTTCTGTTTAAAGACTGTGATGTGTCAACTTGATTGGCTAAGGAATGCCCATGTAGCTGGTAAAACATTATTTCTGGATGTGTCTGTGAGGGTGTTTCTGGAAGAGATTAGCATTTGAATTGGTAGGCTGAGTAAAGAGTATTGTTCTCACTAATGTGGGTGGGCATCACCCAATCCACTGAGGGTGTGAACAGAGCAAAAAGGCAGAAGACGTGCAAATTTACCCTCTCTGTTTGATCTGAGGCATCATCTTCTCCTTCCCTCCTGATTCTCGGGCTTTTAGACTCAGACTGGGAATTTACAACCATTACCCTACCACCCTCCCCAATTTTCAGGCCTTTGGACTTGGACTAAATTACTCCATTGGCTTTCCTGGTTCTCCCCCTTGCAGATGGCAAATCATGAGACTTCCTGGTATCCACAACTATGTGAGCCAATTCCTACAATAAATCTCCTCATATGTATCTATATATATCCTATTGGCTGTGTCTCTCCAGAGAACCCTGAGTAATACAGATTTTGGTACTAAGAGTGGTTCTAGAGGAACAGAATTTTAAGGATGAGTTTTCTAAATTGGTTCTGGGATTTCTGGATTTGGCCTTCCAATCTGATTATATTTAAAGACCCTAATGACTCTTATTTCCAGTAGCAAAGTGAGCACTGGTAATCCATAAAGTGAACTATTTATAAAGCTACAAAAAATATCTTCATTGGATATTCCTAATCAACCATTTACAAGAAGCAAAGCACTAAGTCACTCTGTATATGATATTTTCAAACATTTTTGGAAAACAGGAATATAATGATGTTGGTTGGGTGCTCTTAACGTTGCAAGACAAAGTCATGAAAGAAAATTCATGAGCTTAGAGATTCGAATCCCAAGCTCAAGCTGCTCATAAATGACCTAAGAGCTTCTAGTTATGCCCTGAAGGACAGCCTTATCTCTTGTAGCTGCAGGACTTAAAATGCTGAAAATCAAATGCAAGACCTCATCCTACAATTGGCTGAATTACAACACAGTTGAACTCCCAGCCTCACAGGGTGTCGATGTGAAAGTGAGGCCATTGATTAGGAAAGAATGGAATCCTTTACATTGGGATAGGGATGTGTGAGAAGACCTTGATGAATCTTGGGACACCGAGCCTCTAAATTCTGATGAGCCTTCTTTGCTAGTAGAAGAATTCTTCTCAATCCCAGTGGAAATGGCCTCGCCTCTCCCAATGGCAACAGCATTCCCTTTCCACCTCTGGCTGGGGGGGATAACTTTGCATTACCTAAGGAAATGGTGATGCCTCCCCTGAGGTAGTTACCATGCAAGACAATGACAACCCTCCTCAAGATTCATCCCCACCACCCCTCTTTGCTTCTAGACCTATAAAGAGACTCAAGTCCCAACAGACACCTAAAGGTAAGGTACGAAGTGTGACCCATGAGGAGGTGCATTACACTCCAAAATAACTACTTGGGTTTTCTAATTTATACAAGTAGATCTCACGAACGTGTGTGTGAATGGATATTAAGGGTGTGCAATAATGGTGGAAGAAACATTAAGCTGGATCAGGCTCAGTTTTTTGATATGGACTCACAAAGCAGAGAGTCAATATTAAGTTGCAGCTCAGGCAGTTAGAAAGGACTCTAACAGTTTTGTTGGTAGCCTGAAACCTGGATCAAAAGATGGGCCACCATGAGTAAACTGGAAATGTCCAGTCTTTCTTGGTTTAATGTAGAGGAAGGAATTCAAAGGTTTAGGGAAATTGAAATGTTAGAGTGGATTTGCCTTTTGAGACCTACTCACCCACACTGAGAGGGTCCAGAAGACATAACTTTCACCAGTACTTTGAGAAATGAATGTGTGAAGGGAGCTGCAGGATCCTGGAAGAGCTCCATGATCACTCCTCCCTGAAGGCCAGACATTGCAGTAGGAACTGCAACCACTCAATTGGAAAATCTAAATGCAACAGGAGTAATTGGATCCCAGTGTGGCAGAGGCCAAATAATGGCACTCAACTGCCAAAGGCAAAAGAGGGCATGGTTATCAGAATGGACAGCAAAGCAAAAATCAGAATAGCCTGACTCATGCAGATCTAATGGTGTTGGCTGGTTAATCATGGTGTTCCTAGAATGAAATAGATAAGAAGCCTACTAAATTCTTAATTGATCTGCACAAGCAGAAACATTCTAGGTCAAGTGAATAAGAGCCTAACTCAAATTACAAAAACAGAAACTGACAGCCTCTCAATCAATTCCCAGACTTGAGCCAGTTTACAGGCCTAGAACCCCTCAAATAAAGGGGAACCCAGGTCCCCTCAGAAAAAAAAAAAAAACCCTGGCACACCACTAAAAATTTACACTGTTAATCTTTCTCCCAGCCTTCCCCAGAGGGACCTGCAGCCTTTTGTCAGGGTAACTATGCATTAGGTAAAAAAAAATAATCAGACTTTGGGGGACTACTGGAAACTGGCTCTGAACTAACACTGATTCTAGATTCCAAGAAACCCAAAATATGACTGTGGCTGTCTAGTCTGAGTAGGGACATATGGAGGTCAGGTGATCAATGGAGTATTATCTCAGGTCCATCTCACAGTGGGTTCAGTGGGTCTCCAAACCCATCCTGTTTTTATTTCCCTAGTTCCAAATATATATTTAGCAGCTAGCAGAATTCCCAAATTGGTTCCCTGACCTTCAGAGTAAGGGCTATTATGGTAGCGTTGGCCAAGTGGAAGCCTAGGAAAATGGAAAATCAAAAGCAGTACCACATCCCTGGAAGGACTGCAGAGATTAGTACCACCATCAAGTACTCAAAAGATGCAGAAGTGGTGATTCCCATCTCATCCCCATTCAACTCTCCTATTTGGCCTATGCAGAAAACAGATGGAGCTTGGAGAATGACAGTGGATAAGGTTATTCGAGTGGTAAATCCTCTTGCAGTTGTTGTACCAGATGTGGTTTCATTGCTTGAACATATTAACACATCTCCTAGTACCTAGTATGCAGCTATTGATCTGGCAAACGCCTTTTTCTCTATCCCTGTCCATAGACCCACTAAAGCAGTTTGCTTTCAGCTGGCAAATATCTTCACCGTCCTACCCCAGTGGTATACTAACTCTTCAGTCCTAGGTCATAATTTAGTTCTCAAGGATCTTGATTACCTTTCCCTTCCACAAGATATCACACTGGTCCACTACATTGATGACTGTTTGCTGATCATACCTAGACGCAAGAAGTACCAATTACTTCAGACTTACTGGTAAGACATTGGTGCATCAGAGAGTGGGAAATAAATTCAACTGAATTCAGGGGCTTTCTATCTCAATGAAATTTCTAGGTATTCAGTGGTGTGGGGCATGTCAAGAAATTCTTTCTAAGATTAAGCTGAAGAATAAGTTGCTATATCTGGCTGCTTCTACAACCAAGAAAGAGGCACAAAGCTTAATGGGTCTCTTTGGATTTTGGAGGCAATGTATTCCTCATTTGAGTGTGTTGCTCTGGCCCATTTCCCACATGACCTAAAAGCTGCTGGTTTTCAGTAGGATCCAGAACAAAAGAAGGCTCTGCAACAGGTCCAGGCTGCTGTGCAAGCTGCTCTAACACTTGGGCCATATGATCCAGCAGACCCAGTGGTGCTTGAAGTATCAGTGATCTATCTATAGATGTTGTTTGGACTCTTTGGCAGGCTCCCATAGGACAATCAAATTGCAGGCCTTTAAGATTTTGGAGCAAAGCTCTGCCATCATCTTCAGATAACTAGTCTCCTTTTGAAAGACAGCTTTTGGCCTTCTACTGGGCCTTAGTAGAAACTGAGTACTTGGCCATAGACCACCAAGTTACTATGAAACCTGGGTTGCCCAACATGTACTGGGTGTTAGCTGTCCCATTAAACCATAAAGACAGGTATACATGGCAACACTCCATCATCAAATGGAAGAGGTATATACATGACCAGGTCTGAGCATGCCCTGAAGACACAAGTAAGTTACATGAAGAAGTAGCCCAAATGCTCATGGGCCCCAATCCTCCTACATGGTCTTCTCTCCCCAGCCTGCACCTACAGCCTCATAGGGAGTTCCTTATGATAATTTGACAGAGAAAGAGAAAACTTGGGCCTGGTTTACAGACAGTTCTGCACAATATGCAACTGACACCCAAAAGTGGACGGCTACAGCACTGCAGCCCTCTCTGGGACATCCCTGAAGGACAACAGTGAAGGGAAATCCTACCAGTGGGCAGAACTTTAGCAGTGCACCTGGTTGTTCACTTCACTTAGAAGGAGAAATGGCCAGACATGTGATTATATTTGGATTCATGGGCTGTAGCCAGTGGTTTGGCCAGATGGTCAGGGACTTGAAAGGAACATGATTGGAAAATCAGTGACAAGTAAATTCAGGGGAGAGGTATGGGGATAGACCTTTCTGAGTAAGCAAAAACATGAAGATATTTGTATCCTATGTGAATGCACACCAAAGGGAGACCTCAGCAGAGGGGAACTTTAATAACCAAGTGGATAGAATGACTCATTTTGTGATACCAGTTCGCCTCTTTTCCCAGCCACCCCTGTCATTGCCCAATGGGCTTATGATCAAAGTGGCTGTGGTGGCATGAATGGGCTCAGCAACATGAACTTCCACCTACCAAGGCTGACCTGACTGTGCCACTGCTGAGCTCCCAGTCTGCCAGAATCAGAGACCAACACTGAGCCCCCTTCGTGGCACCAAAGATACTATGGAAGCAGTCCAGATAATCAACCTGATTATTTGGCATCAGCTACCTGGCATCAGGTTGGTTATTTGGACTGCTTCCATCATGGAAGGGGCAGTGTTTTGCCCTTACTGGAATAAAAACTTACTCAGGATATGGATTTGCCTCTCTGTATGCAATGCTTCTGCCAAAACTACCATCTATTGAACTCACCACGTGCCCTATCCACAGTCATGCTATTTCACACAGCATTGCTTCTGATCAAGGGTTTCATTTCATAGCAAAAGAAGTGTGGCAATGGGCCCATGCTCATGGAATTCACTGGTCTTACCATGATTCCCATCATCCTGAAGCAGCTGGCTTATTAGAAAAGTGGAACAGCCCTTTGAAGACTCAGTTATACTGCCAGTTAGGTGGCAATACCTTGCAGGGCTGGGACAAGGTTCTCCAGAAGGCTGGGTATGCTCTGAATCAGTGTCGATACATAGTACTATTTCTTCTATAGCCAGGATTCACAGGTCCAGGAACCAGGGAGTAGAAATGGGAGTGTCACCACTCATCATTACCCCTACCGACCCTCTAGAAAAATTTTTGCTTCCTCTTCCCACAACATTACTCTCTACTGGCCTAGAAGTCTTAGTTCCAGAGGGAGAAAGACTTCCACTAGGAGACACAACAGTGATTTTATTGAACTGTAAGTTAAAACTGCCACCCAGCCACTATGGGTTTCTAATGTCTCTGAGTCAATTGGCAAAGACTAGACTTATGCTGCTGGCTGGGGTGATTGACTTGGACTACCAAAGGGAAATTGCACTATTATTCCACAATGGAAGTAAGAAAGAGTAGTCTGGAATACAGAAGATCCTTCAGGGTGTCTCTTAGTATTACCATGCCTTGTGAAAAGGTCAGTGGAAAATGACAACAACCCAATACAGGCAGGACTACGGATGACCCAGACCCTTCGGGAATAAAGATTTGGGTCACACTGCTAGGTAAAGAACTACAACCAACTGAGGTGCTTGCTGAAAGCAAAGGGAAAACAGAATGAGTAGTAGAAGAAAGTAGTTATAAATACCAGCTGTGAGAGCATGACCAGTTACAGAAACGAGAATTATAATTGCCATGAGTATTTCTTCCTTATTTTGCTATGAATACATTTGTGTGTATCTACTACATATATTAAGTACATACCTTATTCCTTTATCTTATTACATAAGACATATTGACTTTATATCTGTATTTAAGTATTGTTAATTTTACATCATAGTTTTTAAGTTATAGGAGAAGAGTAAACATCACTCAAGGACTTTACCTTCTTTCCTGGGAAAGGGATTAGTACATTTTTGGTTGTATGCAAGATAGTTATATCATGTTTGATAGGATTATGATCTTGTTATCATCTTTATTTGGAGATTAAGTATGGTTTAAGGAGATGTGTATAGGTGCCACATTAACAAGGTATGGACTTGTCAAGGTATGATTAATTTTATGTGTCAACTTGATTGGGCTAAGGAATGCCCAGGTAGCAGGTAAAACATTATTTCTAGGTGTGACGGTAAAACCAGAAGAGCTTAGCATTCATTTCCTTGTTTATTTCTGATTTTTTTCCAGCTTTATTGAAGAATAATTGACAAATAAAAATTGTACATGTTTGTGGTGCATAGCATGATAAGCACACCTCATGAAATGGTCACCACAATCAAGATTAGCATTTAAATTGGTAAACTGAGTAAAGAAGATTGCTTTTCCAGTGTGGTGGGCATCTTGCAATCTGTTGAAGGCCTGAATAGAACAAAAAGGTTGAGGAAGGGTGAATTTACTCTCTCTGCTTGAGCTGAGACATCCATCTTCTCTTGCCTTTGGTCATCAGCACTCTGGGTCTCTGGCTTTTGGACTCAGACCCAGACTTACACCACTGATTCCTGGAATTCTCAGACCTTCAGACTCTGGCTGAATTATGCCACTGGGTTTCCTGGTTCTCCAGCTTGCAGACAGCAGATCATGGGACTTCTCAGCCTCCATAACCATGTGAGATAATTTCTGTAATAAATCGCCTCTTATATATATCTATATATGCCGTATTTGTTCTATTTCTTTGGAGAACTCTGACTAACACAGACACACAAATACCTTATTAAATATGTTGTTGACTCATTAACATTGAACTCATGGCCAACAGCACTATAACTCACACCTGAACAAAGCTTATCTAGCACACATATTTTCTCCATAAAGCACATTATAGCTTTCTTATGCTTGGGAAACTTCAGCACTACACTTGGAGGCATTTTAAACAGCAAAACCACCAACGATAGATGCAAATACAAAAAAAAAAAAAAAGTACTAAATAGACCATGAGAAGGACGCTTGTTTACAATACGAGAAATGAAAGATAGAGTATCACCTGGTTTGACCTCAGCTGAAATATGCAGGTCAAGCAACTCAATTTTTTGCCACTCTACACATGTCTATGAATGACCATGAAAGCACCATGAGTATTGATTTGGGGGTTACAAATAAATTTTAGTGATGGTGAATTCACAAATAGAAAATCTGCAAATAACAAGGATCAACTGTAATTTATCATCCACACTAGGACACTTAATATTAACAATCACACCAGGACAACTGGTGGAAACTGGAACTGTCTAAAGTAAATCGGTATGTATGATCATTCTTATTTTAACCTTTAAGATCCCTTGAGGATCTGATTAAAGCCATGAGCACACACATTTTTTACAGACAATCCCAAGGAACTGATAGACCTCAGGGTTCCTCTGGTTACACATATCAGCCTGAAAGAGCAATTAAAAAGAATAATATACAAACTACAGTATGGTAAAGTATGCCTAAAACTTGAGACTCATGTGATGATGTGATGAGCTTAAAGCAGTGAACCCTACTCTGGGACTCTAGGCTTTCAGAGACAAGGTCACTATCAACATAAATTTGTCTGCCAGGGCCTCCTTGTCTTAGATACATACTCATGCTAAATTTGAATTGACACACCAAGAATCTGACCAGGGAAGGGAATGAAAACAGACCATGGGGAATTCTGAAAGCTTGACACAGGTATAATCCAAGCCTATCCTTTTGCCAAATGCCCCATCTTAATACTCATGCCAGTGGATCAGGCATGGAGAACGTTTGCAGCAGAAGAGGGACCAGGCAGGAAATGGTTTGGGCTCACTTAGCAGAGAGCACAAAAAGAATGCCCTCATAGCCCAGGACAAGAACTAAAGACGACCAAAAAGGTTAACTGACACCCCCAGCACCCTCTATCTCACTTCCAGGTAGGAAAAGGAGGGAACCTATAGCCACTCACGGGAGCCATAGAGAGCTCTGAAAGCTACAATTGCAGTGTGGTGGGTTAAATCCCTGCAGGGTGATGGAGGCTGAGAGCCTTTATTTTTAATCCTTAACCACTCTCCTGCACCCATTGCTTACCTCCTCACTTGGGAGAGCACAGCTGCCCAGATGTGTGTTTCCCATTAACTCTACTGTCTATAGTCTGGGATAAGGAAGACATTTTCATGCCAAATTAAAAACGACTTGGAAATGTGCATTGTGCTGGGAGAATTGGCCTTTTGAAAGGGGTATAAAAAAGGAGAGAAGCTGATTTCATCACCCGCCCACAGACAGGCTATCAAAGCACCCTGCCCCTGTGAAGCAGGCAGCCTACCTCTGCTGTTTCCCCTTTACAGACTGTGTTAGCATCTCCATTATTTACCCCCAGGGTGGGATAAAGGCACAGTGCAAAGGCTAAGATCTTTAAACTGCCTTGAGTGCCCATTAAGCACATTAATAACATCCACCATAGTGAGACTTACCAATATAATTTCCGACTTCAAGCCGGGCGTGAAAACAAAAAAGGAAGTCAGCTGAGTTTATCAACCAAGGGGACCACCTAAAATTAGAAGAGATTACATAGCAGTGGGAAAAGGAGAGAGTTAGCTTGGAAGCCTTCAGAACATCCTTGGCCATTACTCGGCTAGTGCCCTCCCCGCACCCATGTCATTCAAAAGAAGAGGGCTGAGCCAATTTGATGTTAAGAGCATTTAATCAGTGATGCTGATGGTGCAGTTTGGCCTCAGATGGCAGGGTCTCCGCAGTACAAAGAGTCATATAAGGATCAATTTTAAAGGAAAGGGAGTGATTTGAAATACGGATCTTGGGTTTGTGTCGGTGCCATAGTTGCCAGCTCTAATATTTGTTGTGGGGAGGGATGTGGGCAGGGGGTTGGGGAAAAGAGGTTGTTTAAAATAATAAAAGGCACCACTTCCTGAAGGATTGAGTTCCATGCAATTTACATGTTCTAAACTCACCTCCTCTTCACAGCTCTCCAAACTGGATATTACTGTGTCCATTTCACAGACAAGAACACTGAAGTCTACAGAGAACATGTGGCTTATCCTGGGACCCACAACTCTATGTGGATAAGGGGAACGGAAACTAGGATTTTCTAGGCTCTGAAAGATGTGCTTTTAACCTCTCCTCTATACCACCAGAGCTGCTTGATCTCATGTGGGAAAGTGTGTATGGAAAGGAGGGAGGGAGGTTGAAGGAGGATCTGTTTATTTACTGGTTTGGAACAGAAGACATTTTGGAAAAGCCTGATCCACAGCCCAGGGCATAGGGCCGTGGGCCTCTGAGTTGTGTGAGGTCAGAGGAGGGCCTAAGTGGCAGCCTCCTTCTCCCCTCCTCCTGCAGCCCAAAGCCACAGGACCCAGCCTGCCAGTCTCCTCTCTTGTCTTCCTCATTAGCTGGGATTGGGACCAATTTGTGGATGCCTTTGGTGCCCTTAGGCAGTATTTGAGTCATCCTTCCTGATGCTAAAGAAAAAAGAAAGGAGGAGACAGCCATCCCCCAGGAGACTGGAGACGCCAGGAGAGAGGAGCAATGATGGATGGAGGTCAGAAGGGAGAGGCCAGTGTTCGGAGGTCATTCCCAGTCTGGCTTTCTTTAACCTCACTCTTCCCTGGAGACCTGCTCCCCCATGAGATCACATCCCACCGCAGACTTCAAAAAGATAGGTTCTCTCTGCGATCAGCCCTCACTATTAGGAGATCGGTTAACCTAAGGGACCCACACACTTCCAGCCCCCTGGGCTTCCTAGAGCTCCAAGAAAAGAATCCAGATAGAACTCAGCAGGATTAAGTCCAGCAAGGACAGGTCTTCTCATACCAACTTAGGTGATGCGTTCCATCTGCTTCAGAACTTGACAAATGCCCATGGGTCTCTGAAGCTGGAACAGAAGCCAAGTAAAGAAAGCGTAATTGAATTAGCCTTAGGGATTCAGCCTGGTGCAAAAATGTAGCTTCACTGCTTCTAGTGATGGGATGTTCGGGAAGCTACCTTACCTCTCTGAGACACAATTTCATAACATCTTATAAGAATGGGATTAAAGTCAGTTGTTTACAGGAGCTTGTAAGCTGTAACACACCAAAATGTCAGTTGTTGTTGTCATCAACTACATTAATGTGGATAACCTTCTAAAATGCCTCATTGTGTTGGGTCATAAACATTACAGTAGCACTCTGCACGATCATTACATCCTTGCAAGAATCCTGAGACAGTTACTATGACCTCTGTTCTACAGATGGGGAAATTGAGGCTGAGCTACATTAAGTACTTGGTTCAATATCATAAAGTTCATGGAAGAGTTGAAATTAGAAGACAATCGTGTCTGGATGCAATAATAATGCACAATTACACCCATGCAAAAGAAAAAAGAAAAACTGTGGAAGGGAAAGAGGAATCAATGAGAAATCTGCCATTAAGAGAAGGCAGGGCTGCAGAAGGAGGAGGGAGCAAAATAGGAGCACTGAGTGCCTCCCATAAGTCAGGCACAGTGCTAGGCATGAACATGCATCATGCCATTAAATCAGAGAGCAAACTGTAAGGGACCAGCGTATGGTCTCCAACTTAAAGCCAACGATGACATTTACTCTCTTGGGCTGTAAGTATGAGCACTACTCACGCATTCACTTCACATTTCTTAAATTCCTGCTATGTGCCAAGTCCAGCAAATACAAAAATTAACCCAACAGTCTTGAGCAATTGCACACCGTTCTGTCATCCTTCTTCCAACTGCCTCACCATATTACAAAAACATCCCCAGAAGCTCCTAAATACTTATCAAAGTTCTCTCAAAAGCTTATCCAAAGCCCAGAAAAACATACTTTAGAAACTGAACCCAACAGGCCGGCCAGTTAGCTCAGGTGTTTAGAGAATGGTGCCAATTACACCAGGTCAAGGGTTCAGATCACCATACCTGCCCACCACCAAAAAAAAAGAAAAGAAAGAAACCCAACCCAAGACCCCTTCTCCCAAAGCATTCGGATGTCAGGGTCTCTTTCTGTTGCCATTTAATATTCACGCATAGACTTAGATACTATCCAAGGTTTTCTCTGTATCTGTATCGAAGTAGTAGACCTTCCTAGCAGAGATCTATTGAATCTGTAGTTATCAAAATGACAAACTTTTTCAAAACACTTTGACATACTACACTGGGACACTGGGGCATTATCTTCACAGCAACCCTGTGAGTTTGAAGCTATATGATGTAATCCTGTTCAGTAGGTTAGGGAACCAGGGTTCTTGGAATTCTAGGAAGTGTCCTGCTTCAGGTGATACAGCTAGTAAATGCGAAAGACCAAGTGGGAGCCAATCTTCTAGTCTCTCCTCTTCAATCCAGTGCCTTTTCTCCTGGAGCAGAGTACCTGGTAAAGGCCAAGGGCATCTTTTTTGAAGCGTATCTTTAAGGGTGAGAAATCGCCATGTGCCACATTATTGTCTCAGCTTTACTTTTGCTGGGAATCATTGTTTAAGGGACACTTAATGAAAGCTGAATTCTTAGGACAGTTTAGTTTGTCTTTGCTCCTCACTTGTGGATCTACCACTGATCATATCCCACTGGTCAACTAGAGTCAGCTTAATAAAGAGCAAAAAAAATGCCCATTGTAGTATAGCTAGGTAAAGGGTACTCTTCTGGTTGGTGTGCAAATTGGAACATTTTTAAGGGAAATTGGTAATATCAAAATTATAAATGCACAAACCCTTAGACTCAACAATTTACTTCTAAGAATCTATCCTACAGAAAGATTCACAGGAGTGAGTAGAAGACATATGCCAAAGCTGTTCCATTGTACCTTTGCCTATTATAATAGCAAAAAGAAAAAGAAAAGAAAAATGGAGAGAACCAAAATGCTTCTTATGTGGAAAACTGTTTTTTTAAACAAAATCACAATACCTCCATGCTATGGAAGAGCATGCAGCCATTAGAAAGAATGAGCTATTCTGTTTGTACTCTCATGGACAAATATCTATGTTGTTAAATAAATAAGGCAAGTTGCAAAATAATATGAATAATAGGATAAAATACTTTTTTTAAAAATAGGAAAAGAAAAAGCTCAGATTGAAGTCTTGGGCCTCAAATAGGGAAAAAATCATAGAGCCCAGGCTGTCCTAGGCCTGTGATTTCAGGAAAGGTGGGGCAAGCAAAGGGAGCTGTGAGGTGCCGCCCTTGACTCCTCTTTTCTGGACATCATCAAAATTCAATTTTGAAATTTCTGTTCTTAATGATATCCTAAGAGGCCTTTGAAAATTGCCTACAGTGCAAAACCATATTTAGTATGATTGATTATCCTGGGCTGCTCCAGTGACTGAATTGCCCCAGCCCTGTGCCCTCTAGGGCTGGCCCTGCACTGGTATATATGAGCATATATTATGTATTGTATGACTGTATATATGTCACGGAGAAAGAACATATACCATCAAGCCATTAACACTGGCTACTCTAGGGAAGGGTGAAGTAGACTTACTTTTTTACTTTTTTTTTTTTTTCCTTTTTGTCTTTTTTTTTTACTGACCGGTAACGGGATCGCCACCCTCGGTGTCGCGCCTGTACCTGGGACCAGCAACAGGATCGCAACCCTCGGTGTTGCGCCCGCACCACGCTCAGCCAGTGAGCGGGAACCGGTCTCCACATGGGATCCGAACCCTCGGCAGGAGCGCCGCCACACTCCCAAGGGGCGCACTCTCCAGTGCGCCACTGGGCCGGCCCCTCTTTTTTACTTTTTATACTCGCGCATTCTTTAAATTTTTTTTACAATGTATTATTTCATAATTCTGTACTTTTCTTAATTTTAAAGGTAGGAAACACCCATTTAGTCATAATAGAAGAAAATAAGAAAAAAACAAACCAACAAAAATCATTAGATGCAGTCGTTGCCTCCAGGCTGGAAAAACTAAGCCGGGCCTCTCCCTATCCAAGTCTCACCACACTAAATTCCAGTTACATAGCAATACTGCATATCAATATCTAACAAAGCAGGTGAGTGGGGGAGGAAAGACGGGAATTAGTTTATTTTGTTTATAACCTGGAACAGTGCCTGGCCCATATTAGGTACTCTATAAAATATTACTGAATGTGGAGTGAACAGAGAAGAACTCGGGGTATACAAAGAAAGGCAATTTTATTTGATTTGAGCAATTGAGATTAGAAGACTGAACTGTGGCCAAATATCAGTACCCCTGAGTGCAAGTAACACTGGTCTGTAATTAGCATATCAAGTGTTTACCTACCTGTAACCACTCCTAAATTGCTTTTACACATCCCTGCCCTTAAGGGGTTTCAATCAAGCTGTGCAAGTGAACCTATAAATCCAGTGTCAGAAAACACTACTTGTTAGCTGAAACAGTCCTGCTCGCACATACAGACAGAGTCCTGGTTCTAACTTCACCTGCCATAACCAATTGTGTGGCCTTTGGCCTCACACCTTGCTGAGCTGTCAAAACAGCAGGGCATGAGCCAGATTATCTCAAATACCTTCTCTCATTATGCTCCTGCAAATAGGTTCTCAGAAAGCCAAGACCCTTGAACCCTAGTTTGAGAGACCCTCTACTAAACATCACTCTCAGGTCCCTTCAGCTCAATAGTGCTGATACTAAGCATGTTGCACTTTGTCCTAGCAGTATCACCAGTGTCCTAAGACTAGTGAATCCCCCTTTACTGACATCTTCAAAGCTTAGCCCCATCCAAGTAAACACTGATCCTAAGTTTTCCTATAGATTCATGTGAGGCCCGTACAGGAAGAGAATATCATAAGAATTAAGAACACAGCCTTTAGACTTAGACCTGGTTCCCATCCCAGCTCCAACATTTGCCAACTGGATGGCCTTGAGTAAGTGACTGAATGATTCTCAGCCTCAGTTTCCTCTTACACAAAATAGGCACAGTAATGGTACCTACCTTGCATCCAGCACATGACAACCCCTTAACACAATGCTACGAGCAAGGGTTGTGTTGTAAAAATGGTAGTTTTCTTAACAGGTGAGGAAGGATCAAGAGAAAAGGACTATAGTCATAGGATGGGAGACTGGAATTTGAGGTCTGGCAAAGCAAAGGTGACCTTGGGAGCATCCTCCCAGAAACTGTAGTTCCTGTTTCTTCCAAGGGCTGGGGGCTGGGGTAGGATGCCATAGAGTGGATGAAGATCTAGCTTCCCCAGGCTGACCTCCCCTTTGATTGTGTTACCTTTCTCTCTATGTGCATTCCTCTCTTGTGCACAGTGCCTCTTGAATCAATTCCCCTGGACTGGTGTGTTGCAACACTGAATCGAAAATCAATACCGCTCTTGTTAGGAATTCCAATCTGCCTAAGACAGTCTCAGGCCCTCCCAAGTCCCAAACCAAAACCCCACTGTGAAGGATGTTCACCTAGGAGTGGACCAAAGACGTTTTTATTTCCCAATAGTTTTATAATCTGACTTGGGGTCCTGGATTCGAAAACCGAGCTGAAAGCCTAGGGGTGTGAAAAAGCATTATGAGCAACTCAGTAGCTCAACGCTCTGGGACCCCCAAAGCTCCTTTTAGGGCTGCCTGTTGCAGCCCCCCCAACCCCCCACCTGCACAATTTCATGTTGCATCTAACTTACCCTGCAGAGAAAGGGGTGTGTTGGGACCCAGCCAGCTGGGAGCGTTTGTAAAGACAAGATCCTTCTGCTTTGTGTTTGTTTTAATTTTCCCAAGCAGCTCAGATCTAACATGAAAAGTGCAATAAACTGGGAGTATCAGTGTTCACTGAAAATATCACTTCACAAGTGAAAATATATCCAAACAGCCAGTTGTAGTTTGAGAGGCTCTCCCTCCTCAAAACTGCAGCTGTCACCAAAAATACATTTGAAATCTCTCTCCCTCTTTCTCTCTACCCCCTTTCCTTCCTTCTTCCAGCTTTCCTTCTGTCTTGCAATTTAGCTTTAATTGCCCTGTCAGCTCTAAAGGCTGCTAATTGACGCCTTTTATTCTGGGTTAAAACTCCTCAGCAAGAAAAGAGGTCGCCGGGCCCCCAGAGCTGCAAGATTCGCCGATTTGGCACGCTTGTCTCCCCGCGAATTGAAGCTGGGTGCTGCTAGCACGGGGGAGGGCGTGGGGGAGTCGCGGAGGCGGGCAGGGGGGCTGGGCAGGGGTTGGAGAGTCTATTTTTAGTGAGGGTTTTATAGAGTGGATCCCTGTGGCTTGGCTCCACGCTGAAATATTGTCCTCGTCTCAATGACATAAACACAGGGCAACTTGGAGATCTTGGCGCCAGCCCTGGCCGGAGCCTGTGAATGGGCAGAACGGTGGGATGGTTGCAAGAATCCTACTGTAATTACAAATAAATCCGCCACCCACCCCCACCCCTGGCTCTCCCAGCTCACTTAATACCGCAAAAAGCCGCTGCTTTTGTGTAAATAAGACGAACTGAAGTTACTGAAAGATCTACCAAGAGGCAGCTAATGGAATAATGACTTGGGTAGGCTTAGGTTTAAAAGAAGGCGCATTCGAGAATTAATTAAGCTGCCACCGTCATCAGTGAAAACCAGGGACGGAAGCAAAGCGTGGAATCCTTCCTTGGCTCCTGGAGTAAATCCAGTGTGTTGCTTCCCTCTGAAAGCATCTGCCTGGCCCTGGTACCGGCGAAATTGGAACTGATAAATTGGAACCAATTAGCACAAGGTCTCAATATGATTCTCTGGAATGTCCCAGGCCAGGCTGGATGAAGCTGTCGCCCTGGGCTGCCTCAGACGCGGAGCCACACTTTCCAAAGCATATTTAAATATAGCCTTGCTTCCCTCGAAATGTAATCCCAACCTTCATTTTTATCCTTGGAAGCTTGGGGGGGAGGGGGGGTGGGTGAGGTGGGATTTTCATAACCCCCATCCCCCACTCGCACAACCCTGTAAATAAATAAAAGATTACACCAAATTCCATTTGAAGTTGTCAGTCCCGGAATGGAACTTTTATCCCATTATGAATTTCATGGGTGAGACCGTTCAGACTTTGAATGTGGCTAACACCTCCATTGAAAGGCCCTAATTGCAGTTGTAGGCACTGACTGTTTGCAGACACCACACTGTACACACCATCACATTCCTGTGAAGAAAGAGGACCCTATGAGAGCCCGCCCGAGGCCTCCCCTCAAGTCAGTAGGACTGTCAAGGTTTCACTTAAACTTTAAACCAAAGTTGCCCTATCTAAGGGCCAGGTGCTAATTTGGGATTCTGAGGTTCGGCAGATTTGCCTTGGCTGACAGGGCTGTTACTATACCCAGGGGCTGGCTGGAGTCATGCTTCAGCCTCAGAGGCTACCAGGAAGGGAGTCTTTCAATCCAAATGGACCTCTGAAGGACCGCTTTTATTTTCAGAGGAACTTCCTCTGAGCCTGGAAGCGTCCAGTACTTGGCTGAAGGACAGAAGAGAGAATGAAGAAACGCGCTTTGCAGCAGCCACCTACCACTTGAGGTAAGAAAGCTGCCTGCTCCGAGTCAAGGCCAGGGTCTTCTCCTCTCACTCTGTGTCCGACTTCTCCTGAGCCAGGACAAGCCAAGGAAAGAAGGCCCACGATGGGGAACTGTTTGCAAAGTTGTCCTGCCACGATCTCACTGGATACCAAAGAAAAAGTATTGTGGTAAAATATAAGTAAAGTAAAAGTCACTGTTTTAACCATTGGTAAGTGAACGGTTTAGTGGCATTAAGCACATCCTCACTGATGTGCAACCATCACCATCATGCATCTGCAGAACTTTCTCATCTCCCTAAACTGGAACTCCATACCGTTAAACAATAACGCCCTATTCCCCTCCCCCTCAACCCTTGGCAACCACCATTCTACTTTCTGTCTCAATGAATTCGAGTACTCTAGGTAGGGACCTCATAGAGGTGGAATCATACAGTGTTTGTCCTTTCGTGACTGGCTTATTTCCCTTAGCATAATGTCCTCGAGATTCATCCGTGTTGTAGCATGTGTCAGAATTTCTTTTCTTTTTAAGGCAGAATAATATTCCATTGTATGTATATATTGTTTCATTTATCCATTCATCTGTCAATGAACACGTGGATTATTTCCATGTTTTGACTATTATGAATAATGCTGCTTTGAATAAAAGTTTACAGGTATCTGTTTGAGTCCTTTCTTTTAGTTCTTTTGGTTGTATACCCAGAAGTGGAATTGCTAGTTCATATGATAATTCTATTTTTAGTTTTTTGCATAACTGTCATCCTGTTTTCGATGCGGCTGCATCACTTTACAATCCCACCAGCAGCAGCACACAAGGGTTCCAATTTCGAATTGCTAGTTCATATGATAATTCTATTTTTAGTTTTTTGCATAACTGTCATCCTGTTTTCCATGCGGCTGCATCACTTTACAATCCCACCAGCAGCAGCACACAAGGGTTCCAATTTCTCCACATCCTCAACGCTTTTATTATTTTTCTTTTTTTCTTTTTGGTAACAGTCATCCTAATGGGTATGAGTGGTATCTCACTGTGGTTTTAAATACCAAAGATTTTTATTTATCTTATGATCACTTTGATCTCTCTCTTTTTAAAAGAAATATGTTATAAATACACATAAGTACCCAGCAAGTGCTTTATTCTCTCTCCCTCTCCGCAGAGGTAACCACTGTCCCAAAGTCGTGTATAATTCCTGTTCATGTATAAGCATTACCAAGTATATTTGCATCCATTAATAATTTCTACTACTAGGGCCGGCCCGTGGCTCACTCGGGAGAGTGCGGTGCTGATAACACCAAGGCCCCGGGTTCGGATCCTATATAGGGATGGCCGGTTTGCTCACTGGCTGAGCGTGGTGCTGACAACACCAAGTCAAGGGTTAAGATCCCCTTACCGGTCATCTTTTTAAAAAATAATAATAATAATAATAATAATAATAATTTCTACTACTATTTTGTGGGTCACTCTGGACTCCACTTTTGTGTCCTTCCCTACTCCCCACCCCCTGCACCTTCTATATTTATTAGTTGTGTGAAGAATACCAAAAGCAGAATCCCAGATGAAACAAAAAGGGGCCACATAGAATAGACCACAGGCTTTGGAGTTAGGCAGAGTGTTAAACCTCACATCAAAGTGCCACTTCCTAGATGGGTGACCTTGGTCAGGTCACTTGAACTCCCTGAGTTTTAGCATACTCAGTTATAAATTGAGATATTTGGAGGACTAAATGAGATCACAAATATAACGCACTGTACCAGGCACAGAGCAAGAACTCAGTAATCGGTAAGAAGGATGAGGCGAGGAAAAATGTTAACGTCAGGTTTCTCATTGAGCTGTTGCAGCCGCTGCTGCCCACTCGTGGGATGACGACTATATCTTCACACTGCCTGGAGGCACTTGCCCAGAATGTGTGCAGAATGTAAAATAAAAAATGTGGCCCCATTTACAATCTACTAAAATGCTGATTTAAGTCTTGGGGAGTGAGTGACCCCCCCCCCCGCCCCCAGAGGGCAATGAAGAGTGGAAGAAAACCATGGGAAAGGAGGGAGGGAGGCCTGAACCGCTCTGCCAAGTCACTCTACTTGGGGGAGGACATTCGGCTCAGGCCCTGGGCCTGGCTACAGAAATTGTAATCCAATACCTTAATCCATTTCTTCTTCAAAGCATTGCCCCTTGTGCCAGGTGGACAGAGCCCGAGTGACATGGAGCTGCCCTGAGCTTTTGCTCAAAGCTCTTGCATTGGGCTGTGTCATTCAGGCTGGGAAAAGAATACCCAAAGGGGCACCTTTGACCTGGTTATCTGGACAATTGTGACTGCAGAATGACAGCTTAGAGTACCTAAAGGATGTTTAGGGAATTGCACCCAGTCTGTGTTGACAGTGAACCTTGCCATTGATCCAGTCACCCCCGGTGAGTGCTGACTGTGCCAGATGGTGTGCAGGGCTCATAAGCTACACAAAGAAGAATTGGACACCAAAGGGGAGGCGTCTTCAGAGAGATTAGTGCTCTTCTGTCCTTTTGGAAATGGCTTCTGAATCCACCTCTCCAAGAAGACAGAGGGGACCGGGAGCAGTAGGGTAAAAGGGAGGGAAAATAGTTCCAGCAGGGCGGGGGTCCTGGTGAGTCAAGGACAGGGATGGGGACTGCACCATCTTCCTTTGCAAGGGCATGGGCTGAGTGTAGCCTGGCATGTCATGGCAGCTGCTACCTCCCCAGAATGAGCTGGGATCAGTCAACTACTCCCCCGTCCCCCTATCCCAAGCTGCAGCTTCCTGGGATTGAGCCAAACATCCCTCACCCCCTCCCCTGCCCTGGCTTGCTTCTGCTGCCAAAATCAGCTGCCTTCAAGATAGAGAGCTGGTAATTTGTGAGGATTCAGGCTGCTGAGGGTGTTGGTGCAACAACTAGTCCATCTCCAGTTCAGCAGAGGCAAGTCATTGGTGTGTACCAGCTATATAGAAAACATCTATTTGGGTCAAGTTGATCTTTTTATTTTCTAGATATGTATGAGGGATCTGAGTTAAAAGAGAAGATCAAACATTATAAGCAATTACTGTCTGCATTCATTAAGGAGAGGGCATAGTTGTCACCACCACTGTTTCCCTCCACCCACCACCAGGATTAATTACGGTCATCAAAAGCAATTAAACAAGCTCAGGGATGCATTCATTCACTAGGCACCTGCTGTATACCAAACACAGTGCTAGACACTAGGAATATGGAGGTGAACTCCATAAAGAGCTTGCTGTCCAGCAGTCAGGACAGACATCAGCCTAGAATGCAATCTGGTCATGGGTGAGCTGGAGGATCAGAGAGGAGGGAGAAACTAATTCTGCCCAGAGGGAGTCAAGAAGGGAGGAGGCGATGTTCAAGCAGGATCTAAAGGGCTGCAAATGATATTGCAAAAGGGAGACAGTCAGGAGACAGGACATATAACAGTGAGGAAGAGCAGGCTGCGTGCATAGAGACCTCCAAGGAGGACTAGACAAACTTAACCCAAGGCAAACAGCAAAGAGGAGAGGAGAAAGGTAGATTGTGGTCAGATTGAAATGGCACCAATGTTATAACTTTATCTTGAGAGTAACCAGGGGAATCCATAGAGGTTTTTAAATAATAGTAACCCTTTCTGTATACCAGTTTACTTTAGCTTGTTTCTCCCTCAGGAATACTAAAACTGAGAGAAGTGAAAGGGCACTTTACAGCACTTCAGCGGGAAGCTATCCTGCCTTGGGTGGGCCAGTACTATCTGCAAGCCTTGCTTCTCAGCCGTGAACTTAGGGTAAATTTGGTGAGCTATCTGGACCTCATCTGAGGACCCGTATCTGGGGAATGAAGAATAGCTGCTGCCAGTGACAAGCCAGAGACTTCTCAAAACCCTCACGCCACAACCAGTTACAAACCCAACTCCCTAAAAAAAAAAAAAAAAAGGACAAGTGCCCCAAGACTTGCTTTGCTGTCAAAATATTTAGAAGAAGCATATTTAAATCACCGACAGAACAATAGGACTAGCTCAAAAGTAAACGTTCATGCTGTTGAAGAAGCCTAAGCCATAAACATTTAGTCTAAAATGTAGCTGCCTCTCCTTCTGGGCTAGGGCCTGAAAGAAAAGCAGCGTTCTATAAAATGTGATCTGCCGGGATTTCCTTACCCCCATGGCACGATAATTATGATGCCTCTTATAACATTTTAAAGGCTCATTGAGGTGACTCAAATCCTCAAGGAGGTGACAGAAGCAGCTTTGCATTTTTCTCACTGTATTTTGTTGAACTGCTGCAGTAATTCACTTCTGAAACAATGCAAAGTAAAAATGAGGCTGGAACCATAATCTTGGCTCATTACTGGCCCACCCCTCCCTGCCACCTCCAGGCACTTCAAGGGCCCTTCTCCCAGCATTTTAGGGATTATCTTTGCGAGTTTAATCAAGCTTTACATTAACTAGTTAACATGGTTAAGCCTTTGTGTGAGGAAAGAGACATTTGTCTGAAACTGTAGTGTATTGGATTCATTCTGTAGGAAGGGGAAAAATAGGCCTGAACATTGGTCTCAGCTCTAATTTTATCCATTGTCTCTGTCGTGGATGAAAAACAATTTTTAAAAAATTTTATATGTATACAAACAATTTATAAAACTAATTTTTTTCTAAAAGTCCTATGAATAATGAAGCATACCTTAGAAAAATCCTGTGTTGAAACCTGAGCATACCCACTAACCATGCTGGTGAAGAACCAGCCACATCTTTATTTATTTTTATTTGTATTTTAATTAATAAATTTACTTATGATCTTAATTTATTATGCCAAAGAACAGATTAGAAAATTTTTGTGGTAGGTGGTGGGTGCCTGATGGGTTAGAGGAAAGGTTGGAACCCCTTTTAGACATTTAAGGGGTTGTTTATATAACTTTGAATGTTTCCTTTCATTTTCTGTAGGTATGTTTTGTGAATAACAATAAAAATATAAACGATTTTTTTTTTCTTAATTGAGGGCATTTGTTAATGAAGCTGGGTAAAGACACTTTATGTGAAACCTTAGATGTAAGAAAAATAAAAACAGTTGGGGGTTTCAGAGACATTGTTTGTCTTAAGACTGATGTAGAGGGCTTGATCAAAAGCCTTGTTTTACTACAGTCATGCTCCATTATGGGAGAGGGGGACTTAGGGGGGTGCCGGGGAAGAATGGGGGGGAAGATTAAATGAACCCTCTCCTCTGCTTGACCAGGCTGCCAAAAGTCACTGCCCACAGGGAAACCTTTCTGGCCTGGTGGTACTGATGACCTTTGGAATCAAACATGGATTCAGAGCAAGAGAGCAGATTCACTAAGAAGCTGCTATTGGGTTCACAGCACTGAGCTAAGAAGCCTCTACCTGCCTCCACAGATGATCCTTGAGTCTAAGAATATGGCCTTGGGAAGCTCTCTCACCACTGGGCCTCAACTGCCCTATCTATAAAATGGGGAGATAATTGTTACTACTCCAGAAGCTCCTGTAAGATTTAGATAAGATCATGTTTGTTAGGCCAGTGTTGAGTTCACAGTCCACGTTAAACTTGCATTCTTCTTTCTAAGACTGGAAACTTAGAGAGTACGTTCCTCTTGTATTCACTTAGGGACCCCACCCTCTATTTCAGTGACTTCCTTCCGGTCCCCAGTCGCCAGCCCAAACTCATTCCAGACTGCAGCGTTTTGATTGAGCATGAGATTGGTTTTTGGTGCATTTTATTCTTGGTTTTGTTCTCAGCCCAGCAGTGAGTTTTGATGTGGATATCACTTTATTTTGAAAGCCATCTGATTTCTCTGTAGATGACTGAGACAGATTAAAATGTCATGAAAGAGTGTCTGTCATATACTTACATGCATGCACACAAACTCGCACCCCTGCACACAAAGCCCTCAAATGTGCTTCTGCCTCACTTTACCATCGTGACTGAACACTGAACCTTTTAACTAAACCCGAGCAAAGACCATCCAAGAATACGAGTCGGGCCTACCCTGCAGCCTGATGCTGGCTGCAAAAATCTTTCAACACTTAGAACTTTAAATACCATTTCCAGCTTTACTAGTGCCTGATAGTTACTTTGGGGCAAGTTATTTTGTCTAAATTCCCTCATTTTTAACCTTTTATTGATTTTTTCCCTACAAAATATTAATTGTATTTTTTTAAAGCAGATTTATATAAAGATGATATAAAATTAAAAGTGAGCTTCTCTCTTCACCTCGCACACTTATCCCATTCTTTAGAGGTAATCATTACAATTAATAACTTATAAACATGTTTTTAGTAATTTTTTCCCAGCATACTAGGTAATCCCTGCATAGAAATTAAAAGCAAGGGCTCCAGGACTGAACAACCCAGATTTCAATCTTGATGTACTCAGAATCAAGCTTTGTTTTTGTTTTTAAGAAAGGCTGGCCTGAAATATTTAGGACCTATAAATTCCATATTAATATGGTTTCCAAAGTTTCTCTCAAGTATTTCTAAACTCAAGTCTAAATTCAAATCAGACTTAAAATGGCTTAAGACCCTTCGGTGGCCCAACACACAAGGCCCCCCATCTTCAGGCCTCTATTCCTCAAGCCCCTCCTCTCAGCACTGCCAAGTCACCCCCAGTATTTGGAGTATGTGGCACCTTGCCGCCACCCCCCACCCAAAATATCATCTATCCGGTGACCTTTCCTCACCCCTTTGGCCTGTGACCACCTCTTGGTTTTTCAGGTCTTTCAACTTGGACATCAAATCTTCTGGGGAGCCTTTTTGGATCCCCCAACCCAACATTTCTATGCTTCATTATGGCAGTTGACACTCTGAATTATAATCTGTGGTTTATATTTCCTTTTTCCAAGTCTTTGAGCTCCTCAAGAGAAGGGACTCCATCTTATTCTTGGTCAAGCAATGTGTCTATAATTGGGGTACATGTCTGGTATGAATGGATGACAGTAGATGGTCACAGTATCATTGCCAAGGCTGTGCCACTATTGAACGGAGGGGAGACAGAGTTAGGAGGTAGGAAAAAAACCCAGAGATGTGAAAACATTGTGTTGGGTGGATGCAGTAGCTGGAACCTGTAAATCGCCCCACCCACCTGCAGTGGGGGTCATTTTTCACTTTATGTTTTACTGCATTGAGCTTCTGTCTCCTTGTTATCTTGAGCCTTTGAGGGGATAAGGGAGACTAGACCTTATTATCTCAATAAACATCTATCAGAGACAGCAGGATGAGAGGGTGTGGGGGAAATGTGAGCTCAGATCGAGATGGGTGCTTGTGCATTTGTGGGTGGGAGGAGGTTGTGTGTAAACACCACCACCCCCCCGCCCCACCGCCCCATGGCACGTCTTGGAAGGGAACTGCCTCCAGAACTGAGGGTTGCGATCCGTTGCCAGACACGAAAAAAGACAAAAAGGAAAAAAAAAAAGAATCATGATTAAAATCAGAAAAGCACCCTCAGTCTCCTCTTGGCTTCACCCAGAGTCAGAGTTGCCCACATCATTTTGCCCACCCCCCCGCCCCACCGCCCCATGGCACGTCTTGGAAGGGAACTGCCTCCAGAAACCTTCACAGCCCAGGTGGGGAAGGGAGGGACAGAAGGGCAGGTGTGTGTGTGTGTGTGCGTGTGTGTGCGTGCTGTTGGGGGCACACAAGGAGGGTGTGTGGTGTGTGTAAATGTGTGTGTGCGTGGTGCACTCTAGTGTGTTTGTATTTACTATTCAGGGATGTGCTGAGGCAGAGAAACCTTCACAGCCCAGGTGGGGAAGGGAGGGACAGAAGGGCAGGTGTGTGTGTGTGTGTGTGCGTGTGTGCGTGGTGCACTCTAGTGTGTTTGTATTTACTATTCAGGGATGTGCTGAGGCAGGGAAAGCTGTGTTCTTGGATGCCTGCATCAGCATCTGTACAAGTGTGTGTCTATGTGAATGGATGGGTGGGCCGGGGGTGGGGGGACGGGCGTGGGAAGCAAGTCCTAGAGCATTTGCAATTAAGCATCTACTAATTTGGGGACAGTTGTCTTTTCACATAACAGCCCCCCCATCACTTTGGAGAGTCCATTCCACACTAGCAGTACTGGATCTGCAGCACTCCATTCATTTTCCTTTTGAAATTCTGGGTCACATATGGGAAAAGTGCACAGCTCAGAACCAAGGGGTGGGGGTTGTTTTTAAATTTTATTTAGAGAGAGAGTGTGTGTGTGTGTCTGGAGACAGAGGGGCTGGAAAACAATTTCCTTTCCATAGGAAACCCCTGAGTCCATCCTCCACCCAGGCTTCAGCCAAGAAAAGGCAACGCGCAGCCTGGGAGAGCGGAGGGCAGAGCGCAGAGGCAGCCTGCATGAGCGAGGAAAGGGGAGAAGATGTCCTGCTGGCGTCGCCCCCACCCACCCCTGGGCCCCCCACATCAGGGCAGGCTAAACATGCGGAGGCTTCTGTCTCCAGGGCTGGAGAGAGGCGCCCTCGTTAAAACTCAGATAAACAGTTTATCAGGAGATGAATGAGCCACCGGGCTCCAGAGACGTCTCCCCTTCCCCAGCGTGGAGCCAGATGGGGAGGGGGCGCAGGCGGAGCAGGAGCCAGACTGAGGAAGGGAAGGGGCCGTGGGGCTGCAGCAAGCTGGCTGCAGCTCCTTCCCCGCTTTGGTCTTAAACTTTGTCTCTATTTTAGGAAATGCGTTTCACATTTATTTACCCATTTTCCCATCCCAGCCCATGTTTTGGAGTTATTTCTCTTCCTCTCCCTTATCTTTCTCTCTTGTTTTTCCTTCTTTTGCCCCTAGTGCCCATATCTGTTAGAATTTCACTCTTTCAACTAGAATCATATCACGAGTTGGAGACA
>NW_007728206.1:3221-6352 GCF_000696425.1 Galeopterus variegatus | reverse complement strand
CATTTATTTACCCATTTTCCCATCCCAGCCCATGTTTTGGAGTTATTTCTCTTCCTCTCCCCTATCTTTCTCTCTTGTTTTTCCCTCTTTTGCCCCTAGTGCCCATATCTGTTAGAATTTCACTCTTTCAACTAGAATCATATCACGAGTTGGAGACACACACACAATTATAAGGTACTGTGAAGCTGAACTGGGTCTCCACCCTCACTGGGGGTCCCGATCTGGCCAGCATCCTCCCACACCCAGGAAGGAAGCCACATGGAACCCAGCACCCTCTGGCCTCAGTGCCACCTCCTTCTGGCAGTCAAGAGAGGAAAGTGACAAGGCTTAAGGCTAACTCTTCCTCACGGTGCTAAGTTGGATCAAGCCCAAAAATGTCATTTTAGGTCTTACTAAGAGAAAGCCCATTAGATTCTATATTTATGGGACCCAAGAGATGGTCAGAATCAGAGGGCGATGGTTTTCATATGTCTGAGATGACACCACATGTAAAAGATGGCAGTTTGGGGCCGGCCCGGTGGCACACTGCTACAGTGCACAGCTTGGGAGCACGGCGGCACTCCCGCCGAGGGTTCGGATCCCACATACAGACCAGTTCCCGCTCACTGGCTGAGCGAGGTGCAGGTGCAACACTGAGGGTTGCGATCCGTTGCCGGACACGAAAAAAAACAAAAAGGGGAAAAAAAAAAAGATGGCAGTTTGCATGCCTTCTCCTTATAGTGTCTCAGGGTCCTCTGACCTCCTGGTGTTGGGGAGCCCCAGAGAGGTAGAGTGACTTGCCCAAGGTCCCACAGCTGGTCGGCTGCAGGTATTCTGACATCAAGCCC
The DNA here is from genome assembly GCF_000696425.1 of Galeopterus variegatus. NCBI lineage: Eukaryota > Metazoa > Chordata > Mammalia > Dermoptera > Cynocephalidae > Galeopterus > Galeopterus variegatus. The sequence goes on along the minus strand of NW_007728206.1, from coordinate 5,525 downwards.
TGTACCCTTTGCACATCACCCATGGTTGCCTTATGTCTATGTTTCCAGGGCCAAAGAAGCAAGAAGATTCTCAAAGTGCTCTTAGAATCATGATTGAGGGCCGGCCCAGTGGCGCACTGCTACAGTGCACCGCTTGGGAGCGTGGTGGTGCTCCCGCCGAGGGTTCAGATCCCACATACAGACCAGTTCCCGCTCACTGGCTGAGCGAGGTGCGGAGCAACGCCGAGGTTTGCGATCCCGTTGCCGGTCCCGGTCTGGTACGGGCGCGACACTGAGGGTTGCGATCCGTTGCCGGACACGAAAAAAGACAAAAAGGAAAAAAAAAAGAATCATGATTAAAATCAGAAAAGCACCCTCAGTCTCCTCTTGGCTTCACCCAGAGTCAGAGTTGCCCACATCATTTTGTAGGGACAGAAACCTGGGATGGGGATAGCCAAGAATGGACCTACACTTTCGTTGCTCATTAGACTCTTCCAATGTTGGCTCCCAAGGCCTAAGTCCCCAGCCGATCCTCACGAAAGTCCACACACCCCGCACAGAGGGGGCCAGATCAAAAAACTGAGCTGCCGGCCACCCCTCCCTTGGCCCATCTCCCACCCCACAGCTTCCTTTTGAAGAAACACAACCCTCTTTGTCCTGCTTGTCACACTCCCTCTTCAATAGAGCCACGGAACCATGGAAATGGGTCGTTTATTGAGTCCCCCAAGAAATTCCAGTCCCTTCCCCACCCCAAGCTCCTAAAGGCTGGCAGCCACCAGGAATAGCTCAGTTGCACATGCCGAGTGGACAGAAAGCAGGCCTAAAGGTGTTGACGTCAGCAGCATCCCCCACCCTTCAACCCTCTCTTGTTCAAACTCAAGATGGTTGCCCGACTGAGGGCAGTGGCGTTCTCTGTCCTAACAGCTAACATTTGTTGAGAGACTATTGCCCATGCTATGATCTGCCCCAGACACCGTGGTTGGCTAGACAGTCTTTACCTTATCTAGCACAATGCCGAGAGGTGTGTATTATCCTCAACTTACAGACGAAAGAATGGAAGCTTGGAATGGATAAGATGCTGGTGTTGAGAAGGTAACACCATCAGTAAGTAGCAGGACCAGAACTCCATGGCAAGTCTATAGGGTCCAAAAGTCATCTTTGTTGACTTTCCCTGTCTATGATGTTGCTTCCTCCACTCCCCATGTCCCCAGATCTTCTGGCTGTCCCTCATACAGTGTGGCTCCCCTCATCATACAGACTCATACCATATATCTCAAATCTCCTTTTCTTCTTTATCAAGCTCAGCTAAAACTTAGCTCTACCATTAAGGTATTAGTAATGCTCAGTCCCTGATACCAATATCCCAGATTCGCTCACTATCTATGTGCCTGGGCTACTCCAGGGTGGCACAGAGCTGCCCGCTCCTCAAGTGTGGCATTTCAGAACTCCACAGTGAAATGAGGTAGGTGTGATTTGAAAACAGTAAAGCTAATGTTATAATGGCTTTGACTCCTTTTTCATCTTCATAACGTATTATAAAATTTCAAACAACATTCAAAGAACAGCATGAAAATATTATATTTACCAGAATGGGACATGGGTTTAAAAGAAGGTTGAGAAACACTGGTCTCCACTGTTATGGGAATTTATAATTTTTTTACATGCTCTTTTAATATTTTCTTCATATGCTTGTCCTCTCTTCCCTAACTGGATTGCAGAAGTCTTGAAGTGTGGAGACCAACTATGAGTTCTCTTGTATTTTTCCCCCACTGTCTTCACTCGGTGAACGCTCTAAAAACAGGTCACCCAATCTAGTCTCAAACATGGTTTGTGTTTCATTTCCAAGGGAACTTTTTTGCTGTTCAGTCAAATCTACCCCGCCAAAATAAACGACTGAATCTGAGTTGGTTTTCAAAGGAAAACAGGTGATTTGAAGGAGGGGAGAGGGAGGTTGATGGAACGGAAAACAGCACAATAAAATGTCACTAATGGGAATCTAGCATCTAAGGAGGGCTGGGCTAGAATTTAGCCTTTGAATGCTTTACTAAAAAATTATTTCACATCAGTGACAAAATTGTCCTGGAACATTTAATCTTCATAAGAAAATAAACTAGTGTCAACCCCTCATTAAGCACATCACAAAGAAAGGCGCATGGTTTAAGAGCCCACTGTGTGCCAGGTTCTAATCACACATTATTTCAGAATCAACCCAATGCCAACAACCAGTGGGTTCTTCCTGTCTCCACTGTACATCAAAACAAGACCTCCTTCAGGGCAGTACTTTGATAGCCTAATTCTAGTTGTTTTCTAGACTTTCAAGTTGAG
>NW_007728206.1:0-1303 GCF_000696425.1 Galeopterus variegatus | reverse complement strand
CGCAGGCCAGCCGGACGCGCCCCTGCGGCTCGGCCACTCAGGGTGCAGGACCCGGCCAAGGAGGAGGAGGAGGAGGGTGAGGAGCGGACCCCCCTCGTGGGCCCGGGGGGCAGACGGGCAAGAGTGCTTCCTAGGAATTACATCACGCTGCGCAACGCTGCGGCTCTCGGACTACCCCGACGCATGGGGGAGGGGGAGGCACTGCGGGGAGGGGGAGAGACTTAGACCCGGCCCGGGAGAGAGGGAGGCAAGACGCACCCGGGGAAAACGCTCCATGCACATGGAGAAATTTCTTGCCCCGAACTGCACCGGGAAACGAGCCCTCAGCACTTCACCGCTGCTCCCTTCCCAGTGCAAAGCACCCAGCTAGTGAGAACGCCCCCAGCCCCACCTCGAGCGCCCCCCAGAACCGGCCCTGCACCCTCCAGCCCGGCTCCAGCGCCGCCGCGAGCTTTCCCCAGGACTGGCCCTGGCGGGGCGCCTAGAGCCCCAGTTGCATTGCTNGTTTTACAGAAAGACTATCATGTAACTGTTTTCTTCCTTAGAAAACGGAAGGGGAATGAGGCAGAATGTAAAGAAAAATCAGATCTTTGGAGAAAGAAAACCGAGCAATCTAGGCCGTGGCAGTGGGACCTCCTAACACCCACTCCATGGGATACTGACGAATACTTGAGTCAAACATTCCAAGTCTCTCTTCTCCAGCTTTTTCCAGATTCCAATCACATCCACCGTAAAGGAAACTGAGTCAGAGTTTCGAAGCTTCGATTCTGTTTCTAATCCAAGGGAAAATTAACCGGAGGTGTCACTTCAGTATCCGTGTCCCATCAAGAGAAACTGCTCCTGAAAGAGAAAGCATCATGCATGTTTATTTAGAATCACAGAAAGGCAGGGCTGGAAGAGAAATGTAGTTATGTCACTAGCGTAAACCTAAGGTATTATGGCACCACAAAAGTGACCTTCCCAAAGTTAGCATAGTTATAGCAGGGTGATCCCAGCCACGACTCAGGTCCCCCTACTGCCAGTTCATCTTTTAAGTTTCTGGTCCCCATTCTTGCCCACTGAGGCCAATTACCAGAGGCAGAAGGTGCAGCACGCATTCTTGTGAAATTTGAGGGGCTTGGAGAGAAATCTCAGGAAGTTTGCTTATAGTGAGGGTCTGGAGAGCTTCAAGAAAACGGCCAGAACCAGAACGGACCCGTCAGCACAGCAGATCCACACAAAATGACACGCACACAGAAGTAGAAAGTGAGCTGGGCAGAAAGGGCAGCAGACAAACCCACCTCGCAGGGCCGCCCCTGCCAGC
>NW_007728205.1:325558-325773 GCF_000696425.1 Galeopterus variegatus | reverse complement strand
CGTACATGAGATTATGCCAATCTCTAGCTTAGAAACTTTCCATTTTATCATTATCACATCTGACATCAGCTTACACACTTCCTCTCTTCTCACCAAATCACATGGGCATCAATTTCTTCAAGCCACTGTATTTCCCCAAAAGAACCCTCTCTCTTATGCTCATCCAGAGACCATTTACATTGATGGATTCTTCTTATTTTTCTTTTTCTTTTCTT
>NW_007728205.1:319057-319994 GCF_000696425.1 Galeopterus variegatus | reverse complement strand
ATAAGAATTCCAATCTGAATGTGTGTCAAAAGGGACTTTTGACTTCCATTCTCCCATATCCGAAAAACCTGCTCTTCCAGGGTCTTTTCGATTCAATAGATGGGCTTAGTTTTCTACTCATAAACTACAGCTTGTTTCATCAACAAATTTTGAAGATGTTTAGCAAACCCCTTTTCTTATCTAAGTCTCATCTACGACTCCCCAAGCCTATGTTTGCATCAGTTCTTGCATCAACGGCCACAATAACTTGTAATTGCTCTCATACAGTTCTTCCATCTTTCTAGCCCATTCACCATTCAGCAATAAGAATAAAATCGTACATGAGATTATGCCAATCTCTAGCTTAGAAACTTTCCATTTTATCATTATCACATCTAACATCAGCTTACACACTTCCTCTCTTCTCACCAAATCACATGGGCATCAATTTCTTCAAGCCACTATATTTCCCCAAAAGAACCCTCTCTCTATGCTCATCCAGAGACCATTTACATTGATGGATTCTTCTTATTTTTCTTTTTCTTTTCTTTTCTTTTTTTTTTTTTTTTTGAGACCAGCCGCACCGTGCTCAGCCAGTAAGCGCTGTGAGCGCACCGGTCATCCCTATATAGGATCCGAACCCGCGGCGGGAGCACTCCTGCCTCCCAGCGCCGCACTCTCCCGAGTGAGCCACGGGCTCGGCCCTTATTTTTCTGATATTAGTGTACATTTTACCCTCTCAAGAGTTACNCTGCCAACCTGATGGAACTTACCAAAGATGTCTGAATCTCATCTCCTAGCTTGGCTGAAATTCGATTGTCTTTCTCCCCAAAACCGCGTCGGCGCTCACCTCCTGCAGCCTGGTAGAGGTGTCCGAGAGTGACTCTCTTCTGCCCGTAAAAGTCAAAAAGCTTCTTCACTGTAGAAGACAGCAGCTTCTGAGGCCTCTCCACTCACA
>NW_007728205.1:315456-317709 GCF_000696425.1 Galeopterus variegatus | reverse complement strand
CATCTGCCCTCGCCTCATGCAGCCTGGTAGAGGTTTCCAAGATGGACTCTCTCTTCTGCCCTCAAAAGTCAAAAAGCTTCTACATATTAGAAGAGAGCATCTTCAGAAGCCACTCCTCTCACCTGTTCCCTTGCCCCTTACCCACTTATGAAGCAGGTATGAGCGAATATTACTTGATACTATTTTGTAGAAGCCAACCTCTCTGAGACAACAGAACCACTCAAAAGCTTCCCGGTGGGAATGGTTACCAAGCAGCAGGTATGAACTCAGTGAGCATGCGCACAGAGCCCTGGCGGCCAAGAGTTCTAAGAGGGCACGTGCAGGGGCCTCGGGTTTACCAATGGTTGTTGAGTGAAGTCCACAGTCACGCGGTACATTGAAAGTTGGTTCTCATTGGCTATTTGCTGTCATATCTACACAGCAGTCCTTTCCTAAACTGGGCCTGGCTCTGCCCCCTACTTCACATTCCAATCTGTCACCCATGTCCCCTACTCCAAACGGAAGGATCACCTGAACTATTTCCCCTTCACTCTTCCTGTCCGCCTGGTGAACCTTTCCCAGATGTCTGAGTCCGATCTGATAGCTCAGACGAAAACCGATTCTCTTTTGCAACGAAACCGCGACTTCTCTCGCCTCATTGGTCCTGGCTCTGCCCCCTACTACTACTTCCACTCTCTCATCCACGTCCCCTACGTGACAAGGAAGGATCAGCTCTACTCTTTCCACGTCAGTCTTTCGAACAGCCTGATGGATCTTTCCTAGAGGGCTGAGTCAGATGTGGTACCTCAGCCGGAAATCAATTCTCTTTTTGATCGCAAACCGCGTCCCCGCTCGCCTCCTTGGTGCTTGCTCTGCTCTGTACTTCTCGTTCAAATCTTTCATCCACGTCCCCTACGCCACACATAAGAATCAGATGTACTCTTTCCACATCACCCTTACTGCCAACATGATGGATCTTTCCCATATTTCTGTGTCAGATCTGGCTGCTCAGCCAAAAACCGATTCTCTTTTGGAACCAAATCGCATCCACACTTGCCTACTAAGCCCTGGCTCCTCCCCCTACTTCCCCATCCACTCTGTCAACCACGTCCCCTACGCCACAGAGAAGGATCAGCTGTACTCGTTCCACATCACCCTTTCTGGCAACCTGATGCAATTTTCCCAAGATGTCTGATTCAGATCTTCTGGCTTGCCGAAAGACGCTTCCCTTTCTCATCGAAACTGCATCTGAGCTTGCCTCCTGCTGCCTTGTGCAGGTGGCTGAGAGAGATTCTCTCTTCTGCCCTCTAATGTCAAAAAGCTCCTTCATGGTAGAAGACAGCAGCTTCAGAGGGCCGTGGCCTCACCTGGCCCCTTGGCCCTTACCCAATTATGAAGCAGGTATGAACGAATATTACTGGATATAATTTGGTAGAATCCAACCTCTCTGCCACAAGAGGACCACTCAGAATCCTCCCATTTTGAACGGTAAGGAAGCAGCAGGTCTAAACACAAGTGAGCATTCGCACAGTGTCCTGGCGCCCAAGAGTTCTAAGATGGCGTGTGCAGGGGCCTCGGGTTGACCAATGGTTGCTGGGTGATGCCAGCAGTCACTAGGTAGTTTGAAAGTTCCTTCTCATTGGCTATTTGTTGCCATGGCTAGACAGCAGTTCTTTCCTAAACTGGGCTGGCTCCACCACCTACTTCAAGCTCCACACTGACGTACAAGTCCCCTATACCACACGGAAGGATCAGCTGTACTCTTTCCACATCACCCTTTCTGGCAGCCTGATCGACCTCTCCCAGATGTCTGAGTCGGACCTGGCGGCTCAGCCTTAAGCCGATTGTCTTTCCGAACCAAACCGCATCCGCGCTCCTGTTCTTTGCCCTAGCTCCGCCAACTACTTCGCATCCCAATCTGTTATCCATGTCCCCTAGTTCAAACGGAAGGATCAGCTGAACTCTTTCCACCTTACCCTTTCTGGCAGCCTCATGGATCTTTCCCAGATGCCTGATTCGGACCTGGTAGCTCAGCTGAAAGCCGATTCTCCTTCGGAACTAAACGGGGTCGGTGCTCGCCGCCCTGGCTTTGGCTCCACCCCCTACTTCTCGTTCCACTCTGTCATCCACGTCCCCTAAACCACACGGAAGGATCAGCTGTACTCTTTCCACATCACCCGTTCTGGCAGCCTGATGGACCTTCCCCAGATGTCTGAGTCTGGACCTGGCGGCTCAGGCTTAAGCCGATTCTCTTTCCGAAGCAAACCGCATCCG
>NW_007728205.1:312535-314740 GCF_000696425.1 Galeopterus variegatus | reverse complement strand
TCTTTCCACATCACCCTTTCTGGTAGTCTGATGTATCTTTCTCAGATATCTGAGTTGGACCTGGAAGCTCAGCCGAAAGCCGATTCCCTTTCCGAACCAAACCGTGTCCGCGCTCCCGTCCTTTAACCCGGCTCCGCCGCCTACTTCGCATTCCAATCTCTCATCCATGTCCCCTACTCCAAACCGAAGGAACAGCTGACCTATTTCCACATGACCCTCTCTGGCAGACTGATGGCTTTTTCCTAGATTTCTGACTCAGATCTGGTTGCTCAGCCAAAAACCGATTCTATTTTGGAACCAAATCGCAACGACACTTGCCTACTAGGCCCTGGCTCCTCCCCCTACTTCTTCATCCACTCTGTCATACACGTCCCCTACGCCACAGAGAAGGATCAGCTGTACTCTTTCCACATCACCCTTTCTGGCAGCCTGATGCAACTTTCCCAAGATGTCTGAGTCAGATCTCCTTTCTCAGCCGAAATCCACTTCCCTTTCTCAAAGAAACCGCATCTGAGCTTGCCTTCTGCTGCCTTGTGCAGGTGCCCGAGAGTGATTCTCTCTTCTGCGATTTAATGTCAAAAAGCTTCTTCATGGTAGAAGACAGCAGCTGCAGAGGGCCATCGCCTCACCTGGCCCCTTGGCCCTTACCCACTTATGAAACATGTATGAGCGAATATTACTCGATATAATTTTGTAGAAACCAACCTCTCTGCCACAACAGCACCACTCAAAAGCCTCCCGTTTTGAACCATAACCAAGCAGCAGGTCTAAACACAAGTGAGCATTCGCACAGATCCCTGGCGTCTGTTGGAAACCTGAAGCCCCACACCCCTTCTTGTGAGACCGCTCCTCCTTGACAATCTGCTCAGATTGCCATGCTTTACATGATAACTGCCTCGAAATCTTTATGCCAGAAACTGATTGCTCCTGGCTATGCAAGTTAATTTGCAAGTGACCTTTTATCCTTCTCTAGAAACTGTTTAACCATAAACATTCTGGGAGGCGTAATAACTTCGTATAGCATACATTAAACGAAGTTATACATTTATTCCCGATATTATCATATCTTTACTTTCCAGACCCTTTGCAGCATGCCTGCTTTCTCCTATATAAGATGTAACCTAAGAATCAATAAACGAGACTTGATCAGAATACTGTCTTGTCTCAATTTCTCATGTCTCTTGTCCCATCCAATTCCCACTCCCCCCTCCAGGGTCTGCGTTGAATATCCCGCGGGTCGGGACAAAAATGGCACCCAAATGTGGTGTCTGAGATACGGGGGATCCCGTGAGGAAGAAGGCACGGAGAAAAAAGGGGCGGCCGCCCGAAATTAAGGAACCTTGGCTTCGCAGGAACCTGCTGCATTGTTACTGAGGTTAGTGATTGTGTCTGAATATGGGGCAAGAATTAAGCCGTCATGAAATGTATGTAAGGCAATTACAAAAGGCACTCAAGACGCGAGGGGTAAAGGTTAAGACAAGTGATTTGTTGAGATTTTTTGATTTTGTTAGAAACTTGTGTCCATGGTTCCCAGAGGAAGGAACTATTAGTTATAAAAGGTGGTCTCAAGTTGGAGACACTTTAAGAGATTTCTATGAGACTTAAAGGCCTGGAAAAGGCTCCCTGCTAAAGGGGACTCAGGCGCTTCCCTTACTGGGGTAAAACAAGAGCCTAGGCAGAGGAAGAACAATGGAAAATTCCCTGTCTAAGAATAGGAGCCTATATATTGATGTTCTTTTACACACTAGCAAGCCACAGTTGGCTGAGTTTTTGTTGTTTGTACAAGAGGTTAGTCCATGGTTTCCTGATAAAGGAACATTAAATTTAAAAACTTGAAATCAGGTAAAAAATAACATAAGACAATAGTATCAAAGCCATGGAGGAGCTAATATGCCAATCTCTGCCTTTTCTATTTGGAGTGCATTAAGGCAAGACATTAAATGTAAATGAATTTACTGTAATGGGTGATAATGCTCAAGAGAGAGCTACCTTGCTGTTAGACGAGAAGGGACCAACTTAGGGGTCCCAAGATAGCTTATTCCCGGTTGCAGCTTCTAAGCAAAAGCTCAATTTAGCATCTAATAATCCATTGGATAAGGAAAGAACTAATGACTCTGATGAAGACCCTTTAATCCCTGAAAAGCAAAAAAAAGTTAGATGAAGAGGCAACTAAATATCATCAAGAAAAATGGCCTCCTAGTAAAT
>NW_007728205.1:311267-311826 GCF_000696425.1 Galeopterus variegatus | reverse complement strand
TGATATGATTCAAAATAGAGAGGGGGTCTCCTGAGATCTCTGAGACAGTTGCCCAAGCTGAAAAAATTTTGCGGGCCAGCTCTAAGTCTGATGTTGCATCCTCTCATAAAGTGGAGGTTGATCTAATTTCTTTAGAGGATGATAATATGACACCAAAGCCAATTGCTTCCTCTGGCCACAAACCTGGGCTAGTACGATCTGCTTCTGACTCTGACTCATCAGAAGTTGACTGGGATGAGCTTGATGGGGAGGCTGCTAAATATGATGCTGAACGTTATGATCCGCCTCTTGTTGCAGCAGTAACTAAATCTCTTCTTTTGTGGCCGCCTCCTTATAATTCTCCCTCGGCTCCTGCACCTTCTCCCCTGGGAGATCCACTTAAAACTATGGAGTGTAAAATCCAAAAATTAGAAAAACAAATTTTCCTTGAAGAAAAATTACAATTACTAACAGCTAAGTTACAAGAGTTATAGTCTTCTCAGGATTCTTCCTCTTTTGGTCCCTTGCCAGAGGCTAGCTCTCTTATGGCTTTTCCCGTAACCGAGGTTGCTGGATTATA
>NW_007728205.1:310553-310868 GCF_000696425.1 Galeopterus variegatus | reverse complement strand
GTCTGAGTAAGTCTTGATAATCGTTTAGGTAAATAAGTTTGTTTAAAAGGTTTTACAGCAACAAAAAAAAAAAAAGAAAGAAAAAAAAAGAGAGAGAGACACTTGAGTGCTCTTACTACTGGCCTAGGGATTTTATTTCATGTTTTATCATGATAAGTTCTTGTGCTCTTTGCCTTTCAAACCCTTTGTCAGTTTGGTTTTATTTTTTGTAGTAATTTATGATTTTATTCAATTAAATGTTCTAAGGCTTTTGCTATTTAACACAGCTTTCCAACATTAAATTCTGAAACTTTAAAATAACTTTGGGAAATTCCA
>NW_007728205.1:303974-308667 GCF_000696425.1 Galeopterus variegatus | reverse complement strand
ACAGGAAATGCATGATACCCTATTTCCTCAAGTTACCTATTATCCATTAGCCTTGCCAGAATATCGAGATGAAGTAAATCTAGATCCTCAGACCTCTCATCTCATAAATTGCGTAATACAGGTAATCCTGACCTTGCTCAGGACTGCTGGCTATGCTTGGTCCTGGGACGACCTATACCTGTAGCTTTTCCATATTTATCCCTTAATTACTCGACCAATGGTCGGTGTTCTTTAACTACCCCTTTGCAATGGAATAGTGTGTGATCGCATCAAACAACTGCAAGAAGATTTAGAGAAAAGAAGAAAACAGATGGCTGACAATCCCCTTTGGACTGGGCTCATTGGATTTTTACCTTACCTCTTACCTTTACTGGGTCCTCTTATAGGTTTCCTTCTTTTGCTATCCTTGGAGCCTTTCCTTCTTAATAAGGTCACTACCTTTATTAAAGAACAGATAGAGGCTATTCAAGCACGGCCCATTCAGATTCATTATCAACGACTGGAAATGGAACATTCCTCTAATAAGTGACATCAATCTGCTCGCCCTCCAAAAAATAGAGCTGAATAGTCAGAGACGGGTAAGAGGACGTTGTTCTACAGCAACCTAAGACAGGGATATCTGTCCAGCTACAGTTATTCCCAATGACGGGTAAGCTGTTATAGAATTGAACATCCCAACCTAAGCCAGACACAGCTCTTATTATGTTGGGCTATGTTTCCATTTCTCATATAAGAAAAGAAAGGGGGATATGTTGGGGGCCTGAAGCTCCACACCCCTTCTTGTGAGACCGCTTCTCCTTGACAATCTGCTCAGATGGCCATGCTTTACATAACTGCCTCGAAATCTTTATGCCAGAAACTGATTGCTCCTGGCTATGCAAGTTAATTTGCAAGTGACCTTTTAGCCTTCTCTAGAAACTGTTTAACCATAAACATTCTGGGTGGCAACCATTACTTTGAATGTCCTGTCTTTGTCTCTCCTCAAGATATTATCATATCTTTACATTCCAGACCCTTTGCAGCATGCCTGCCTTCTCCTATATAAGATGTAACCTAAGAATCAATAAACGAGACTTGATCAGAATACTGTCTTGTCTCAATTTCTCGTGTCTCTTGTCCCATCCAATTCCCACTCCCCCCTCCAGGGTCTGCGTTGAATATCCCGCGGGTCGGGACATTTTTGGCGCCCAAACGTGGGGCCTGGATACGGGGGATCCCGTGAGGAAGAAGGCACGGAGAAAAAAGGGGCGTGTTGGGCTATGCCCGGGCCGCCAGCCATTTTGGGAAAGTACCTCAGCCATTTTAAACTTGCTTCGGGCTGATTCTGGGAAACCGAAACTTAAGTGAAGAAACTTAAAAGAACTAACTTCCGGGTTACGGTGACTCTGCACTTTTTTCCCGCCTGCCCTGTCCTCACCCCTCCTCCCGGGTAGCAGTGTGTCAACTCCCTATTGGATAAGAGCTCCCCCGCCCCTGGTACCTTATAAAAACCCCTGCTTGCTGTAATAAACAGAGTTCCGGCTTTGACCACTCTCCTGGCTCGGTGTTCTTTCTTTGTCCCCGGGGCCGAAGCGCAGAGGGGATTGGGCCTGTGACACTCATCATCCCGCTCAGCCCCACAAGAGGTTACCGCTGGCTGGTCCGGGGTCCCTTCCCGCCCTGTGTTGTTGGTCCCCGGTGGCGAGGAACCAACAGCATCTCTCCTTGAACTCAAAGTCTAGGGTGGATAACGCCTCTCAGGGAATTAACATCTGAATCATTGCTACCTCTCTGGGCCCTGGCCTTGTCAATACTTACCCAGTTAGTGAGCTGGTCCTTCTCACGCACATGCACACGTCTCTTCCCTGTTCTGCAGCCTGTTGAATTGTGCGTGGATTTAGCTAGTTGCAGACAAAAATTATTTCCACAGGAAGTGTATTTATAAAATGTATCTAAAATCATGGAAAAATAAGGTTTTTCTGTTTTAATCATTCACTTATTTAAAATGTTTAGTTAACTTGTGTTAATGTTAGTTTAGTTCATTTAGATGTTCACTTTAAATTATTAGTTAATAATAATGTATCTATTTTGGCTCGTTAAGTGTAACAAATGAACCACACTAATACAAGACGTTAATAATAGGGGATACCGGGAGGGCTGGAGAAGAACTCTGTGCTTTCTGCCCAACTTTTCTGTAAACCTAAAACTGCTCTAAGAAATAAAGTCTGTTAATTTTTGTCATCAGTACTGTGCTCTAACTGAGCTAAGTGGCCAGCACAATTCTTTAAAAGATGTTCAACTCCCGTGGAGAATTGTCAGCAGTATCTTTTTAAGTGAAACTTACTTCTCCCTACGATTTAGCATTTCCACTCATAGGTATGTACCCAAAAGAAATGAGAACACACGTCCACAGAAAGACTTATACAAAAATATTCACAACAGCTTTATTTATAATAGTGAAAAACTGGAAAAAACCCTGATTTCCATCAGGAGGAGCATGGGTAAAACACATGGTGGTGCACACAGACAATGCAATATCCAGATTGCTTGGAAATGCAATGGAATGGTTGAATCTCAAAAACATATTGGGCAGGGTTGGGACATGTGACCTATGCCAGAACGTTCTGTAGGCCTGAGGCTGCCCCTGGTGCAGCTGAGTGTAAAGCTTCTCAGGCTCACTCTCATGTGCACGTGCACACAGCACACACACCCCTGCACACCCACGTACACTCACATCCATACACACTCATGCATATGTGCACCCACAACTGCATGTGCACTCATATGCATGCACACCCATACACACATGCACATGGTGACAGGACACACGTGCACACATGCACACTGTATAAAGAGAAATCCACTAGACTATAGGAGGGAAAGCCATCCAAAGATGAAGTTTTATAAGAATAAATACAATTTTTCATGTGTTCGACAGTAATACCTTTGATCTTTTCCTGCTTCCTGACAGATAGATCTTATACTTTAGCCATATTGTTAATAATAAATATGGACTTTTTTTTCAACAAACTAAAAATAAGCATTTAAATAATGACATGTTTTGGTTAAGCTTACAATTACAAATGAGATGAGCAGTCATAAAGCAGAGGTGTGTTTGAATGTAATTTAAAGATCACATTAATTAAGGTCCCTTTCATCTGAGCTCCCTGCAGCGTATTTTTATTTTTATTTATTTTTTTCCGCAGCTGGCAGGTGCAGGGATCTGAGCCCTTGAACTTGGAGTTAAAACACCATGCTCTGACCACCTGAGCTAACTGGCCAGCATCCCCTGCAGCTTCTGAACAGCATAAGTAAGCACACAGGGACACCTGGCGACACATTTGCTAGGACAGGTGGGTGTCCTAGCATCCTCCAGATCTTCAGATCGTAAGTCAGAATGCAAGCAGGTTGCTGAATGCATGAAAACCCTAATTTTTAAAGAACTTATTTTACTTAGTTGCATACACAACTGTTGTTTCGTGACTTTTTTTCCCTCAAATATAATACTTTTAATCATTGCATCATCATTTCTATTCTCTTTTGTGTCAGCAGTGTTTTATTATTTTAAAAATAGAAATGGCATATATCTAAGTTGTGCAATGTGATATTTTGCTATGCATACACATAGTGAATTACTGCTACAGCCAAGCGAGCTAACACATCCCTCCCCTGAGTCACCTATTGTGGGTGAGTGTGGTGGGAGCACTGAACTCTACTCTGTCAGCAAATGTCCAGTGTCCACTCCAGTGTTACTAACTGCAGTCTTCCTGCTGTGCACTACACTCTAGACTTACTCATCCTATGTAATAATTGCAAACTTGTCCCCTTTTCAAAGGACATATTGTTATAGAAAAGTGAGTAGGTCTTGCTGACCTCTAAATTAATAGTAAAAAAAAAATTTAAATAGTGATAATCTCACCATTGCTAATGGATATAAGTAACTGATCAGCTTGGGGTGGGGCGGGTAGAGGGAAATAAACCTTTTAAGAAACTGTAAGGAAACTTTGAATAATATACTTTGCTCTTCATACTTAGGATGGCTGTCTCCCTAAAGGTTCACTACAGTAAACGCAGTGCAGCTCACTTTGGTAGAAATGAGAGTTTTGTGTTTACAGAAAATTAATTGGCATAAAGTGCAAAGGAGGAGGCGAGGACATTGCTATCTGGAAGAACATCCCTTCCAGATGTTCAGTCGTCCCTTGTTATCCATGGGGGATTGGTTCCAGGACCCCAGCGGACACCAAAATCATCTAATCTCTGATATAAAATGGTGTAGTATTTGCATACATCCTATGCATATCCTCCTGTATACTTTAAATCATCTCTGGATTATGCACAATACCTAATACAATGTCAACACATGAACTTCATTTGCATAGATTCAATGTAGTACTCAACACACAACAAATTCAAGTTTTGCTTTTTGGAATTTTGTGTAATTTTTTTTCCGAATATTTTCGATTCATGGTTGGTTGAACCCATGAATGCAGAACACATGGATACAGAGGGCTGACTCGTATTTATATTGTGATGGATAAATAGCCTAATTTATAGGATGTTTGCATTATCAATTTTTATTGATTTTTACTAACTATTCTGTGCTGATATTGCCCTTTCAATTTAGAGCTCCTCAACTTCCATTCTCTCTTGCCAAGTGTCCCGACCCGTGGGATATTCAACGCAGACCCTGGAGGGGGGAGTGGGAATTGGATGG
>NW_007728205.1:297849-299304 GCF_000696425.1 Galeopterus variegatus | reverse complement strand
GGTCTCACAAGAAGGGGTGTGGGGCTTCAGGCTCCCAACAAGATGCCCTGCCTGCTATGTGAAATGATTCTACAAGCTCTGTTTGGAGATTCTTTTGAGTCTATTACATAAAAATCTACCTGTTTATTTTTCTCCAAGATAGTAAAAAGACTTGTATTATAGTTAAGTATACAACGCCTACCACATCTATATTATTAAAGCTTACTACCAAGATTTATAGATAAATGTTTCCTGGTTTACAACCAGCCCCAGTTGCTTTTGTCTGCCTGTTTTCTTTTTTTAATTTATCAATATACAATGTAGTTGATTTTCGTGTCCTTTTACCAATTCCTTTCCCCCATCCTTCCCTCCCCTCCCCCATCAACATCCTATCTGTTCACTTTTCTTAACAAGTTGAAAGCATTGTTGTGATTGTTGTGTCTTCTCCCCTGTCCTCCACCGTTTGTTTGTATATTTATTTACTTTTAGCTCCCATAAACAAGTGAGAACATGTCCACCTGTTTTCTAATCTATCCTTGACTCTGACCTGTTGCCACAGAAATAACAATGGAAGGGCACAGAGACAGATGCTGGCACACGCCCGCTGGCACACACCCATGTCGTACAATGGACAGCTGGTGTGGCTAACCAAAAAGAAATCAGCAGGAAGTCTAAAATGATATGATTTTCTTCATTCCAAGATTTGAATTCTTCAATTTGTAAAACAAAGCAAAACAAAACAAAAGCCTCTGCAAGCAACTATCGTATTTTTTATTATTTATTAAGGCATAATTTAGTATCAGCAATTTTAAAAGTAATGCCAACTGTCTTATATACAAAGACTCATATATGTCCTGTTTGCAGCAAACCCCAATCATTTCTAAGGTACTTACGGCATGTTTTAAAGCAGTGCTTTTAAATATTTTAATCTACAGTCCAAGAATTACTTTTTTTTTTGGTTGGGAGATGGTGGGCCTGTATTTCCAGGTTTGTCTCTGGCAATATTCCGGTGGGCGCCATGGCTCTGGTGTTGGCCTCCCATTTCCTTCCTTTCATTGGCAGGGAAGAATAAAGCAGAATGGGTGACGACAGCTGGCAAGGGCTCCCCCCAATCACTCAAGAGTGCAGCCAGGCTGGAGTGCCCACATGCTGCAGATGGGCGCAAGAGATCGCAAATGGCCATAGGTCAGAGGTCAGAATTGAGAGAAATAGCAGATGTTCCGACCATCATACATTTCTCTATGCTTACCTAACATCAAATCGTGGGCCACATGCCAATGAGTGAAAACCACTACTAAAAAATTTCTCTAGAGGGCCGGCCCCGTGGCGCACTTGGGAGAGTGCGGCGCTTGGGAGCGCAGTGGCGCTCCCACTGTGGGTTCGGATCCTATATAAGGATGGCCGGTGCGCTCAGCGCGGTGCAGGCGACACCAAGCCAAGGGTTGCAATCCCCTTACCGGTCACAAAAAAGACAAA
>NW_007728205.1:295743-297170 GCF_000696425.1 Galeopterus variegatus | reverse complement strand
AAAAAAAAAAATTTCTCTAGGGATACATCTCAGTTTTAATAGCATCTAATTAATCAAATTATAAAATTTGGCTTACTCTTGCCCTTTTCAGAATAGACTACTATATAAAGTCATAAAGGGACATATCTTTCTATATTTAAGTATAAAAAAATTCCAAAAAGTGATCTATGCTTATAGGAAAAGTGCAAAAGCCCTAATTCCCCAAGCATTCTAACCTGGTTCCACAGAATCCTCTTACTGGCAAGGTATTTGCTGCAATACTAACAAACATGTGCTCTAATATTAAACATAAATTTATCAGTAAAGTATGGTTCAATAAAAGATGTTTAAAGAATATAATTCACATTTTTCCCTGAAAATTTTCACAAAATAAAAGTAAATAACAATGAGGCCTGCATACAAAGCAGAGTTGAGCACAGGTTGAAATAATTTGATTAAAATTGCAATAATAAATCAGCAAACAAATATTTCATATGTTTCCATCTGTACTCTAGTTCACCAATGTTAAACACTCATTTGCAAAGACAAACTAAATCAGTATCAAAGATAAAAATCTATTCTGAAACACTAGCTGAAAACTTGAACTTGAGGTGCATGTATTAATGCGTGTATGTGTGATTTCATAGAAGAAAATGGTTTCTTATTTCTACTGACACTGTGAGAAAAGCTTTTTCCATCAACAGGCCTTCAGATTTTGAAAGCATGACTGGTCCAATGGCCAATTTTATAATGGGTCATGAGAACTCAGCCACGTCCTGCATCATCTGAAATTGTGCTACACACCCGTGCTTCCCATCTAGAAAGGGGGAAATGAAGGAGCTTCTGGCCCATTCTAAGTCAAGAGAGACATCTGGGACCCAAGGGTTTATATGTTTGTGGAGCAAGGGTCTTTAACTCGCTGAAGTGGTATAAAATTAAGAAGTTTCCTAAGAGTTAATGCTTTAGAAGAATAGTGCCGAATTCTTTCCTTGTTATTATACCTAGAGAGACCAACATCACCCAGTAGAGTGGCCCTGATTTCTTACATAATCTGGCACTGGCCCAAATTTGTCAATACAAAAGAAGTTTGTGTCACCCATAGGTCACCCAAAGTTACGCTAGGATATAAAGACAGATGCCTTTAAAGGCACCTTTAATTTTCAGTGAAATGTCCTTCCTTATCCTTATATCTAGAAAAAGATCTTCAGCAATCTAAAGAAGCTGAGGAACATTGAATCTCGGATGAAGCTATTTATTGGGGTGACATCCAAAAATAACATCAATTCTTTAAATCTAAAATAGATTTTAGATTTAAAATCTATTCCTTTAAATGAATTTAAAGCAATAACTATAGAAAAATATGCCATTCTTTAAAAAAAAATTCTAAACCTTTCTGAAACTTTCAATATCCGAACTTCTGTTTTTTCTTCTGTCTTAACAATAAATAA
>NW_007728205.1:294999-295703 GCF_000696425.1 Galeopterus variegatus | reverse complement strand
GGGTTGTGATCTGTTGCCGGACACGGAAAAAGACAAAAGACAAAAAAATAAATAAATAAAATAATAATAATAATAATAACAGGATGGCACTGGTACCTCGGTCTTGTCAATTTGGCTCAACTCTACCAGACGTTATCACAGACCTTCTGAACTGCAAAGATTAATTGCAGAATTATCTGCCAATCTATCCAGAACAATTATCCATTGTCAAATCCACATAGTCATTCTCTGACTTCAGATGCGAAAGGGAGTGCCAATTTACTGTGGTTCTAAAACTTCCAAAACTGCACATTTCAAAGCCCTACTTGAACCTGACCACAGAAAACTATTTTGTAAAAATATCTCACATGTTAGTAGGAAAAAAAAAAAAAGCAATTGACTTATTGTCTTCTGGAATTAATTGTTTCACAAGATCAAACTTAGTATTTTTGGAAAAATGTTCCTGGACAAGAAGGACAAACCATGACATCTTCCCAGTGGTGTGTCTTGAGCGCTCCCTCAGCTGGTGCCTGCTATTCTAAGGGGCCCCCACCCTAAGGCAATGTCTTTGGACAAGGAGATTATAAAGAGAGTGACTTCAACTGGGAGATGTTGTCTTGGATGTGAGAAATGTTGTGAGGCTGCTGCACAGAAAAGGAACCAGAGGGGCCGGCCCGGTGGCGCACTGCTACAGTGCGCCGCTTGGGAAGCGTGGCGGCACTCCC
>NW_007728205.1:293298-293963 GCF_000696425.1 Galeopterus variegatus | reverse complement strand
ATAAAATCAAACTACAAAAATACACCATAATAAAGAGCTGTTTTGTACAAGAACAAGAGCTACGGTTCAGAGTCCATAAAAATGAGCATATTATTTATGTACATGAGAAAAATAGGGGCCGACCCTGTGGCTCACTAAGGAGAGTGCGGCGCTGGGAGCGCTGAGGCTGCGGGTTCGGATCCTATGTAGGGATGGCCGGTGCACTCACTGGCTAAGCGTGGTGCGGGCAACACCACGCCAAGGGTTGCAATCCCCTTACCGTCACAAAAAAGAAAAGAAAAATAGAACCTGTACTAAGCAATGAGTAATTTTCTCCTTAGCCTTATCATTATACTTTTTATTAAGAAGCATGAAAGTGTTGTATTNGCAAGCAGTTTCACAGAAGCGAATTGCATATGTTATGAAAGTGGGGGTCACCCTATCTCAGAAAGATAACATTACTTTCTGTGAGGCATTTTAAAAGTGACAGAAAGATTATTAATGTAAACAATATTTCCAGTCTTTGTTTAGTGGAGGACTCTATTTACAGCAACTTAAAAAGAAAGAAAAATGTAGACCATGCATGCAGTACAGTATGATTCTAGCTACAGAATCCTGAGTGTAGGGACACCGTGGGCACTCAAGCGGAGGGGGAGGGGGAAGGCACTCCCTGGCAATATGGCGCC
>NW_007728205.1:272935-291448 GCF_000696425.1 Galeopterus variegatus | reverse complement strand
GGTTGCAATCCCCTTACCGGTCACAAAAAAGAAAAGAAAAATAGAACCTGTACTAAGCAATGGGTAATTTTCTCCTTAGCCTTATCATTATACTTTTTATTAAGAAGCATGAAAGTGTTGTATTTTTGAGCAATATTCTTTGCGCAGGGTCTTTCAGGAGGCCAGCGTGCTACCCTGTATTACCTGCAGTAGATTCGCACCACAGCAACAGTTTGAACGTGTTACAATGTCCTTCCTCAAGTTACAGGAAAGTGGTTCAGACGCTTCTTTGTTTCATTATTCCCAGGAAAGTGAGGATTTTTAAAAGGTGTAAGAAAATAATTTAAGTGATTCATTTTCAGAAATAATTCAGGCCCAGCTCAAAAGTTGTCTGACTGGTCCAGCCCATTCCTGGGGGGTCACTGAATAGATAAAGCTCTCCTTGAGATGGTAATGAGTTACCAGCCCTTAATTGTTTACTTCAAATGGATAAGTTGTCCTTGAGATGGTAATGAGTTAATAGCCCTCTATTGTTCTCTTCATTTTCTAATATTTCTCCTTTCGCAGGGTTTTGGGTGGGCCTTTTTCACGGGCTTGTCCCGAGCCCTCAGACAAAGAAATTTCCTACAAGAGGGTAGAAAATTGGGGTACTCGCAGATGTCATCCGGAAGATTGTGCACCCCATAGTACTCTCAGCCAATGAGGAGGTGGGGGCAGGGACTTGCGCACTAGAAAGTAAATTGCTTGCTACAGCCCTTTTCTGTGTGCCTGCCCGTCAGACACCTGAACTTGTAAGGACGTAATTAAAGTCTCGCTTCATTGTACCTTGAGTCTCCGTGTCCATCCTTTGGCCTTGGACGAGTGAGGGCGTTTCTCACAAAGGTCACCATCTCAGTGATGTTCTGCAGACTTTATTGCCAAAGACAGAACAACAGTCAAAACAATCTACAACATCTCTAGGTACTTGTCATGTGTAATTGGAGAAAAAATGATTTGGAGTTTTTAAGGTAATAGCCTCCAGTCACACATGCAACCCTCATCAGATATCAAGCAAAATGATACTTTGGGGCTTACAATCAATATTTGAATTCCCTGAAGGTTCAGAGGAGAGCCAGCGAGAGGAGAGAGCACCTGGAGAAAATGTGGATGGAGGGGCTGGGGGAGGACGCAAGGCCATAATCAGTGCGGCTCGATCTTCACCAGTGCACAGACTGAGAGGAGACACCCCCAATTACCCAACACAGGATGCTTTTGCACAGGAACCACTGTTAGATGATGGTGTGAAGCTGTGAACTTCTTCCACTTGCTTCATTAATAGTAACATAAATCATGTCTGGGGTAGTTTAGCCGTGTTTCTGCCTTTGGCTTAAAGTAGTGGTTCTCACATTGCAGCCTAGGGCTATAAACTTGATTTTATCCCGAGTTAAGGGAAAAGACACAGGGCTCAGAGGTGAGTCACTGGAGCCATCCACCAAACAGAAGTTCTCATAGCAATTTGCAGACCAAAGGTGAGCCTCACAGAGTCAGAAGTCTGACTTTGGCTGGTGAATAATCAGTTAAAACACTTAAGCTTTGAGTCCACCTCAAGGCAGGTGTGGGGCGGGGACAGTTAATTACTGCCAGGGTGGGAACGCTGGGGTGTGGGAGCCAGGATGACAGTCGGTTAGGAGCCAGGAAAGTAGTTTAACTTTTTGTTGTTACCTTTTAAAATAAAAAGGAAAAAAGAATAGGTCTCTGGTTTTAAAAAAAAAAAAGTCTCTGTACTATTTGGTGCTACATGAACGTGCTGGTTATTTTGGGAACATTATGACAAATCTCTGTGGAACGTTCTTAATCAGGAGCCTGAGAATCTCAGCTCAGTGTGGACAGTCTACACCAATGCCACTCTTTTCCTTAAAGGAATTCTGTGGCCTGAGCAGGGGACTAGCAGCCTCTTGAAATTCACAATTTCTCCAAAAGTACTCACACTGACCCAAATACAAAGAGAAGAAACCCAATTCCACAAACATGAAATTCCAGATTCATTAAGATAATAATTGGTAATGATAATATTTTGTTGGCAACGGATTCTACCCTGTTACTGAGAAACCTGTCATCATCTCGTGAGACGCCTATGTCAGCCGTCGCTGAGAAGGTCACCTGGCCAGTGCCAGAGACTGCCCATCATGGCAGTGATCAGTGCATCAGGCCTTTCCTCTTCTTAGCCTAAGTGGATGGGCTGGATATTTAGATACAGTTTGTGTCAATTATATATTTTTACTGATGCTTACAATGTGTGTTTAATAACTGAAAATCTAGTAACACATTTCAGCTCTCAGTTTCTAAAGAATTAAAAATCAATATCCAGCCTGCCAAAGAGATGACCAACCACGGTACAAAGATCTTTGCTTGGGATACTAAGATACGAAGAACATGAGGCTTGGGTATTTTTTTCACTGTGGTATTTATTGGAAATTTCCATTGGTCTTTTATTTCATCCGTCAAGGACCCCTAATCGACCGTTACAGATAGGATACTACTAAGTTATGTAGGAATGGTTGGGATGTGTCAGGACCATCCAGGAAATACAATTTTTGAAAACCCGGCAGGGTACAGTAACACTTCACCAGCTTCTATATATGGATGCCAACACGTCTTCAGGGTCTTCAAAATGTACAATTTTAGGCACAAGACTTACATGATTATGTAAAATAAATATCTTTTTTATTTGCCATTTCTATTATATGATCATTTAACATAATAAAGATCACTTGTCATGAAGAAAACCTTTTTCTGCTCAACTGTCACATACCATTAAGCATTAAGATAGCATGAAGAATCAAGGGCCGGCCCCGTGGCTCACTCGGGAGAGTGCAGCACTGGTAGCTCAGAGGCCGTGGGTTCAGATCCTATATAGGGATGGCCAGTGTGCTCACTGGCTGAGCGTGGTGCAGACCACACTGTGCCGAGGGTTGCGATCCCCTTACTGGTCAGGAAAAAAAAAAGATAGCACGAAGAATCAATACTATTTGCTGACAAGGGACAAGAACTATAACAAAGTTGAAGAAAATAATTAGTGATCTTATTAATACGATTAAATCATTGGAGATGAAGATTTTCAAGAGTCTCATGAAGACTTGGAAATTTCCAGTGAGAATTCCAACTGGATACAATAAATTCAGTTATTTGCTTGGTGCTTCAAAGCTTTGGTGGTCAAGGAAGTATGTTTTCCCCAAAACTTAGGAAAAACATGGTTAAAAATAAAAGATGTCTGGAGTCCTTCCTCTTTATAATACATTTGAGCTGGGAGAATTCTTTTACTTATCTTCCCAAACCATGATCTTAGACTGCTAAATTTTTCTCTTAGAATACAGTGTGAACAATTTTCACCACCTCTGTACCTTACTAGTTACAGGGACAACACCAACCACACTTGAAACAACTTAATGTTGATCATCAGGTGATCCCACAATTATTCCCCAGAAAAACCTATAAACTGACCTTCCATCCAGTAATCTCACTCTTGGGAATTTATCCCAGAGAAATGACAACTTATATACACAAAAATACTCATACAAGAGTGTTTGTAGCAGCTTTTATGCATAGTAGCCCCAACTGGAAACAACCCCAAGTGTCCTTCTATGAATGAATGGTTAAACGAACTGTGCCGTATCCACATAATAAACTCGGTGATGAAAAGAAATGAACTATTGGTATGTTGGAGTGAGCAGGGCTGAAGCTGTATTGGGATCTAAAACTGCAGGGGCTATAGGCAGATTTTAAAAAGACAGTTTTTCTTAGCATGCATTTCTCTGAGTTCTCTCTTTTCCATGCTTATTTAATATTTTGAATCTGGTTTATGGGGCAAGATGACATTATTTACATGAATGTAAAGTTGTTTTCCAGCCAGACTGGAACTGCAGACATGCACGTACTACCCAGACCCCAGGAAACCAAGGAAGATGTCAGTAAAGCTGTGCTGACTCCACCCTCCAGCAGGACCCTGAGATAACAGCAAGGATGGGAACAGAAACCAGACGGATTCTTGGCAGGACCTTGCAGCTGGCTCTTTGCGCAGAGCCCCTACAGCTCACGTCCCCCTTCCTCCTGTTTTTCATTTCCCATGTTCCATTCCCTCAGCCCCTCTTTAAAAACACCTCACTAAATCTGCGTCTTGGAGATGGCTTTAGTCTGGAGATTCTCCTTCATGTTTACCAGAGAAATGGGTCAGCCCAACATGTCTCCTCAGGTCACTGGTGTTCCTGAATAAAAGCTGACTTCCATTTTCACCAGCATGTGACTTTTGGGTTGTTTACTTTTGCCTGGGGGCAGGCAGCTGGACGTTGGCCGGGGAACAGATACACACAACAACACAGGTGGGTCTCCAGGGTATTATGCCAAGTGGAAAAAAGCCAGTCTCAGAAAGTGACATACTTAGTATCTTAATTGTGGTGGTAGATACACAAACTAACACAGGTGATTCTATTGTACGTAATACACACAAACACACACAAGTGAAAGTAGACCTGAGGAACTCTGAGTGAGGTCAGTGGGTTGTATCATAGTCCGTATCCTGCTGTGATGTTACACTAGAGTTTTTCACACTGTCACCATTGGGGGAAACTGGACAAAGTGTGAGGGTCTCTCTGAATGATTTCTTACGGCTGCATGTGAATCTACAATTATCTCAATGAAAGTTTCAATTTAAAAAGTCATAGCTAACATGTAAAGAATAATATCCTGATAGACCAATATATTTATTTTTTAAAAGTTACATTACATACGATCCTGTTTTATAGAACATCCCTGAAATGACAAAATTACACAGCTGGAGCTGGGAATGTGGGAGGCGTGGACACAGTTGCAAAGGATAACGCCCCGGAGGCCATGGATCAGTCTGTGTCTTGAATGTGGTGGTTACATTGATCTATACATGGGATAAAACCACACACACATGAGTATGTGTAAAAACTGGGGAAATCCGAGTGAGATCTGCAGTCCAGTTCATAGGATTGAGCTAAGGTCCGTTTTCTGGTCCTGCTGTCATACTGTAGGTAGGTAAGTTGCTCCCATCGGAGGAAGCTGGGTGAAGGGTTCATGGGACCTCCCTATATTTTGCAATTTGCTGTGAGTATATAATTATTTCAAAATTTTTTTAAAAAATCACATTGCCTACCATGCCTAATAGTTCTGAAACACAGAATCAAACTTCCCGTTCTTAGTTCCAGTATACGAAAAACTGAAATAAAAATTAAAACGTTCAGCATTTTGTACTTGTATATAAACACTGCGTGATATAAATATGTATACCTTTTCTACCTCACCCTTGGAACTTTTACTTCAGAACAGACTATTCATGACCATTGTCATTAAGAAGAAAGCTTCTTTACAACATTCAACAATAACTTAAATGCTGGACTCCTAGGATTCAAACACTGAGAAAACTAAATTGGCAACAAGAAGAAAGTTTTCAGAACAGCAGACAATCACACTAGATTGAGCCACGTGAAATAACCAGTGTTTGGCCATGTTTGACCTACAGAAACAGCAATAACATATGGTTCAACCTCTAACAATGTTCTTTCTGAAGATGTACAGGCAATGTTGCATGAAGGCCATGAGTTCAGGCAGGTGTGCATATAAATCCTAACTTCACAACTGACCAGCAGCGTGACCCCGGGCAGGTTACCCGACACCACCGCTCCTCCCACATGTACGGTTAGAAGGCTGGTATGACCCACCTTGTAGAGTTCGGGGTGGTCATTTGTGCCATTCGGCAGTGATGTCCACTCCATGCACACGGTGGGCTGCACGTCCTGCCCTGAGGCTGGGTGGGCTACGTGACTCGTCCTCACCAGTGACTGGGAGCAGCTGTGAGGAGCGTCAATTCCAGAGCAGGCAATTTTCCTTAAGGTAGGTTTCTTGTAGGCAGCATAGCTTGGGTCTCAGTGCTGCGTCTTTTAAATTTCAACCTGACAATCCGTCATTTAGTCAAGGTGTTTGGATCATTTTGTT
This sequence comes from Galeopterus variegatus, assembly GCF_000696425.1. Classification (NCBI taxonomy): domain Eukaryota; kingdom Metazoa; phylum Chordata; class Mammalia; order Dermoptera; family Cynocephalidae; genus Galeopterus; species Galeopterus variegatus. Next base: position 285,475 of record NW_007728205.1, on the reverse strand, counting down.
GAGTGCTACTGTTGATGTGGCTGGATTTAAATCCCCATCATTTCCTCCTCATTTTCTACCTGTCCCATCTGCTCTTTGTTCCCTCTTTCCTCTTTTGCTACTTTATTTTGCACTAATCGAGCATTTCTTACGATTTCATGGTATCACTTTTGTTGGCTTATTAGCTGCTCTTTTCTCTTTGATTTCAGTTGTTGCTTTGGGGTTTATAGCACGCAACTTTAATGTACCACTATCTGCCTTCAAATGATATGCTCCCACTTCACCTACAGTATTAGAACCTTACGAGAGAATAATCCACGTCCTCCCCTCCTGGCCTTGGTGCTATTGATATAATACATTTCATATCTATATATCTCTCTATATTATGAGCCCCACAATACAGATGGCTGCTGACTTAACGATGGTTCAACTTAACGATTCTTCAACTTGCGATGGTGCGAGAGCCATACGTGTTCAGTAAATTCCATACTTCGAGTACCCACACGAATGTCATTTTTCACCTTCAGTAAGCACTGTTGGAGAAATTACATGAGCTATTCAACACTTTAGTATAAATAGGCTTTGTGTTAGATGATTTTGCCCAACTGTAGGCTAATGTAAGTGTTCTGAGCACATCTAAGGTAGGCGCGGCCAAGTCGTGATGCTCGGCAGGTCAAGTGTATTAAATGTGTTTTCGACAACAATATTTTCATTTTACAAGGGGTTATCCAGATGTAATCCCATGGTAAGTTGAGGAGCATCTGTATGTTGTTTTTAAGTAGTCAAGAATCTGTTAAATATATTTAACTAGTAAGAAAATAAGGGCTTTCTTACTTACCCACACAGTCAGCATTTCTGTTGCTCTTGCGTCTGTGTGGATCCACATTTCTACCCGCCATCCTCTTTCCTCTGCCGCAAGGACTCCCTTTAAGATGACCTGTACTGTAGGTCTGCTGGTGCTTCGTTCTTTCAGCCTTTGTGTGTCTGGAAAAGTATTTATTTGGCTTTCTATTCTGAAGGATATTTTGCTGGGTGTAGAATTCACAGTGACAGTTTCTTTCAGTACTTTTAAGACATTGCCCCCATTTTCTGGCCTGCATTGCTCTCCACATGGAGTGGGCCGTGGTCTTTACCTTTGTTTCTCTGTATGTGATATGTCTTTGCTCCTGATGATTTTAAGTTTTTCTCCTCATCACTGGTTTTTTTTTTTTGTCTTTTTTGGGACCGGTAAGGGGATCGCAACCCTTGGCCTCGTGTCGCCCACACCACGCTCAGCCAGTGAGTGCACCGGCTATTCCTATATAGGATCCGAACCCGCAGCGGGAGCGTTGCTGCGCTCCCAGCGCCACACTCCCGAGTGTGCCAAGGGCTCAGCCCTCCTCATCACTGTTTTAAGCAATTTGATTATTATATGCCTTGATATAGTTTGCCACGGGCTCAGCCCTCCTCATCACTGTTTTAAGCAATTTGATTATTATATGCCTTGATATAGTTTTCTTCTTGATTCTTGTGCTTAGGGTTCATTGAACTTAAATATGTAGGTGTATAATTTTCATCAAATTTGGAAAAATTCTGTTCTTATTTCTTCAGATATTTTCCCATTTCTCCTCCTCTCCCTCCAAAGACTCTTCACAGACTCTAACATCACATGTACTCAGAGGCTCAAAGTTGTCCTGTGGCTCACTGATGTGCCATTCATTTCTCCCAGTCTTCTTTTTCTGTGTATTTCGTTTTGGGTGGTATTTGTTGTTCTGAGTTCACTGATCTCTTCTGCAACATCTGACCTGCTGTTAATACTATCCAGTATATTTTTCATGTTATCACTGACATTTTCATCTCTAGAAGTTCAATTAGTTTTGTTTTTTGTTTTAAAAAATATATCTTCCGTGCCTTTAACATGTTTGACCTTTCCTCTAGCTTTTTGAACATAGGAGAAATAGTTATAATAATCCCCTTTTTTATGTCCTTGCTTACCAACTCTATCATTTCTGCATTGGTTTTGATTAGTTAATTTTGCATTTCATCATGGGTCATGTTTTCCTGATTCTTTTCATGCCTGACCTGCTAATTTTTAATTGGATACCGTTCTGAATTTTACTTCCTTAGAGCTGGATGTTTTTGCTTTCCTATAAATTATTCTTGAGGTTCTAGGATTTAGTGAAGCATTTTGGAAACAGTTTGACCCTTTTATGTTTTGCTTTAAGCTTTGTTAGGTGGGACCAGAGTTTAGGGTTAATTTCCCCTAAGGTTTAGGCAAAATGCTTCTGAGAGCTCTGCCCAAATTCCCCTACGTTTTGTACGGGGTTTTGCGCTCTGTTCTGCACGGTGGGGACAGGCAGTTTCCTCACACACAGGCTGGCTCTGGCGCCTTCCCTGTGCAGCACTCCTCCCCATGCCCCGCTGGCCTTCCTGGACGCCGCATTCTCCCATCAGTGCTGGGACTGCTGTGCTCTGCCTGGGCTTCCCCGCAGCACCACGTCCTGGAATCTCTCTCTAGGCTGTAGCTGGGTGATCCTAGGGTTTACCTTCTTTGCTTCCCGTCTCTCAGGGACACTGTCCTTCACTACTGGTGGCCAGAGTCTTGAGTGTTATTGTGTCATATATTTCATCTGGGCTTTTTATTGTTTTCAGTAGAAGGGCCAGTTCAGTCCCTATTCCATCTTGGCCAGAAGCAGAAGTGCTCAGAGCAGAGGCCCGACTTGCATGAGTGAGAGTCTCCAAGTTCCCTGTCCCTCTAGCATGACAACCAGCACCATGAGCTGGGGCTGTTCTCGGAGAGACTCTAGTGTCAGAGCCCACTATAGTCACGTAGCTTGAGCAAGAAAGGAATATTATTGTGTTAAGTTGCTAAGAATTCCTGGTTACTGCATCCTAGTCTATTCTGTCTGAAACAAGATTTTGTTAAGTACTAAATAGGGGGACACGCCTACAAAGACAACCTCACATAAAGCACTTAGCATGGTGCCCCATACGCAGCAAGTATCATGGAACCACATGCCAGCAAATGCCGGACGCTGCGTGGTGAGGCGGCAGCCACTCATTCTCAGTTGCCTGCCTCTCTTCACCATGTGGCCACCCTGTGCTAGGTGGGTTCAGGGTAACATGCTGGAAACAAGGAAGAAAACAACACAGTCCCCACCTTCTGGAGCTTGCCAGAGAGCAGGGAAGAGCAGATGTGAACATACAAGCACCCTGGTGAGTGTCTGATATGATCACCGACTGGCGAGTGCTGCGAAGGAAATGCACAGGTGAGACCTGTGCAGGAACACGAGCTTCTGCAGAACCTGGGTGCTTCTCTGAGGAAGGGCTGTCTGAGCCAAGACCTGAGGGACAAGTAGGCATTAGCCAAGTGAAGGGGTGAGGGAAGGTCACCGGCCAGCATGCACGGTACATGCAAAGCCCCTGGGGGTGTGGGTGAGTGGGGAGACCAGCCGGGGGAAGCAGGGCCAGCCCCGAGACTGTGGACAGGATGGGGTGCCCAGGGAGCACTAGGATCCAAGGCAGGACACTGGGCTGGGGGTGTGGGTGACACAGTAGAATGTGCACCTTTGCAAGGGCCGCTGAAGCCACAGCACAGAGAACAGACCCCCAGGGACAAGAAGAGAATCTGGGCAGCCACCTAGAGGTGTCAGTGGGAAACGTGGGGTCAGGGAGTGGTGGAGGAGATGGCAAGACCAGGACATTTTCAAAAGCACTTTATGTCATGTGGGGAGCAGGGACATGCTGGATGACACTGGTTTCTGAGCCTGTGCAGTCAGGGGGTGGCAGGGCTGTGGGCTGAGCCTAGGAATGGGGGATCATGAACTCCACGCATGGAGGCGTTGAGCTCAAGGATCCTTGGGGACATCCAGGGGAGGTGACTCTGTGTAATTTAATTCAAGAAATAGTGGCAAAGCACAAGTGACACACAGGATTCTCAGACTGGCGGCACCCCTCTTCTAGATTGCTTTAGATGAGCAGATGGCACAGGCTTTGGGTTTCCGGAAGCTGGTTCCTACACACGGTGGCAGTGCCTGCTCTTTCCTTTGTTACTTGCTGCCAGACTTTGTGGCTACAACTTAGGAGAGGAAGAAAGCAGCTGTGGGGATCAGGTCAAGCTCCAGATGGCCAGGCAGGTAGTGAGACGCACCCACATCCGGCGGACTGGGCACCACATGCACGGAACAGGCTGTATTCAGCAGGAGGGAACTCTCAGTCCTCATCCTCCCTCATCCCACAGGTGTGCTGGGTGCAGGTGAGTCTCTAAAGACAGGGTGCGTCTACATTCTAACCAAGGGGTATCTTCTCCTGGGGCTCTCCTTCTTTATGGAACACATGTGAGAAGACAAACCTGTCCATGGAGAAAGGGCAGGAGCTTGGTTCCAAGGCAGTCTGGATTTGGAGGGCCATGTTTTCAGGAGACCAGGAACACCAGCAGCCTGTGCCTGGGGAGGGGACGCCCTCAGCTCCATGGGCAGCCAGGCTTGGGTGGGAGGGGTGGCCCCAGCCGGGTCTTGGTCCAGGCAACCCAGGGCCGCTTCAGGATGGTTCTGTGATGGCTCCATCATGCAAGTGAGACCCTTCATCCCTGTCCTTTCCTTTGATGTTGATGCACCTGAGCTGGACGCAAAAACTGAAGAGAGGAGGAGCCAGAGCCTGGCACCTCCCCTTCCATGGGAACTTGTCTCTTAAGGTGTGCGAGAAGCCGGTGTGTGGATTGTGGCCTTGTCAGTTTTTCATCACATTGCATGGCTGTTAGCAGGGCACATCGCTACCTGCAATTTGTTTCCCAAAAGACACACAGGGGCAGATGAACCAAAGGTGTACCTTCACAACCATTGCCAGCACGTCTCCCTTGGGGTGCTCTTGAAAGGTCGCCTTTGTGTGCAGAGAGACCAGTATAAGACTGGCACATGCAAGGAAGTGCTCATGATTTGTAAAATGTTAAATGAATGAACCCTATTTCTGGCAGGAGAATCAGTTGCTACCAGGTTCTACCTAAAATACGACTAAAATATCTAAGACATGGTTCTCATTGCTCAAATCCTTCGGAAACTGGATACGTAAGGTGTTAACATAACTTTAAGAGGACCTCTCCTAACAAACTAGAACACAGCATTTAACATTTGATCAATAAGGTGAAGGATTATTCCAGACCAGCTACCCAAAGAAATGCCTCACCTCGGACTCCCCCCATCTGGCTATTGATGTTTTTCTGTGCCTGTTCTCTCTTGATCTAAGCTTTACAAAAAATGCCACATGCACTTTCTTTGTTGCCTTTTTTTGCAACTCCTGTGGAAGCTTCTTCGGACACCTCAATATCTTAGGGAACATTTCAAATAGCACAAACATTTAGTGGTCTGGGGCTGGAGAGAGATCAAGATGCTGCGACAGCAGGCAGGACAAGCGCTCTCCAGCTGCACCAAGTGCGCCGGCACCATGTCACAGGCAGTTTGAGAAGGCCAGTGACTGAAAAACACTGGTCACAGTGCTTTTTATTAATCATTTGTACAAACTGATACGACATGAGACACACTCAACAGTCTTAACGCCTTTAAAGATCCAATGGGAAAGTCAAAGATACCGCTTACAGGTGAGAAGCCATAAGCCTGCTGCTCTGACACCGTGAGTGGGAAAACCATGAGGTGTGTGAAATCTGTTTTCCGTGCCTGGAATTCTGCAGAGCAGCTTCACGGTGGACACAGGAACGTTTTCCTGAGAGAATGTTATCACATGCGAGAGCCGTCCTGGAGGCCCAGGTCCCTTCTCCCCACAGGACTCGCAACCACAGTGAGCGGCTGTCCCTGTGGCCCGTCAGCATGATCCCCACCATCATATGGCACATAACTTATACAGCCTCAGGAATTCACAGGTTGAAAATAAATTCTCACGATTTATTAATTTATAACAACTGAGATGGATTCAGAGTTTGGTGGCCACAATGGCTTGATCTGATTTTTCTTCCTTTATGGGTACATCTGTGCACCTTGGATCAGTTAAAAAAATTAAATACTTTTCATCAATAAACAATGATATATACACAGAACAATGTACAGTCAATGACTCTTTTGGCTGAGTAGTACTTTTTTGTTTTTTTTGCTATCCATTTTGTTTTTACAAACAAACCTACTTTGCCTCAAACAGCGACCGCAGTAAGACCACATATGTCTACAGAAAACTACAGAATAAGTTTGATTTTTATTTAGAGTTCTCACTTATAACAAGAAGTATGATGTATCTGTGGCCACACAACCTAAATCAGGTTCTTTAAAAATGTGTGATGCAATCTTACTCTAGGCACTAAAACGACGTCTTTAAAAAAATAAAATAGTGATTTTAAAGGCCTTTATTTTATAGGGAAGAGTAATAAAAGATAAATGCTAGTGGATGTTTAATCATGAACCCAGGGCCTGTTTGGATTCTGTACTAGGTCACTCACCCTTTAAATTCTGCAAGTACAAAAAAAAAATTTATTGGTTTTTAAAAAAATATCTCAGGAACTCTAGATCTCCTGCTGACTCTGAGGATGTCTGGACCACTTATATTCATAGAATGGAGACAATATTTTAGAAAACATCTCTCTCCTGGCACAAGTTCATCTGAAGAAGCTATTATGTATAAAGCAATTATATACATAAATAACATAAAATAATTATCATAAATTAAAAAGTCAAATGATCTCCCACCCTTAATCCAGCCTAGAGGAGAGAGCTGGGAGCATCTGAAAGTGGGAGTGTGTGGGGGACACGGGCTCTGTAGACCTGCCCTGTGCTGCGTGGGCGAATTTTCCTTAGGTCGTGACGCACGTACTGCAGAGACAGATTCTAGCCCTGTCTTCAGAAGTCTGCTATGTGGAATGAAGTCATGTGCTGAGGAAGTTGCCTTTTGTGTGACACAGGACATCCTTTGCCTTACAGGCAACGCTAGGATTCTCTGGCCTCATTATTTTCTGACTGACCTGCTGTCAGTGTTTCTCCCAGGTAACAGAAGATCTGGGACAAAGAGGAATCGAGGACAAAATAAGGCCAGTTTATCATTTTGTGTTGGACAGTGTTAAAAAAAATACCAGGAAGGTAAAACTCAAACTGCTTTCCCACACCTCTCTGTGTCTCCTGAGCAGCAGGAGGGGGACCCAGCTGTGGCCAAGGCCACCCGTGAGCCTGACCCATCGTCTCTATCTCTGGCATGCATGTATGACAGTGCATGTCGCTGCCTGACAGAGCTGTTAATCAGCACATTCGGTTATTAGTGCATTTCGTGCTTCTACTGTTGAAGTAACCTCTTGTGCTTTTACTACTCCCCGGTAGGACATAGCATTTTCTCCGTATTTCACAAATACCTATACTTTCCCACGGCAAAGCCAAATTCATCAACACTGTTATAGGAAATTGGTCTTGAAAACACATTCACCTCTAGAATTAAAGTTTAAACAGAAAGAAAACATAAATTTCTTCCCTGTTTTTCTGTTCAGAGGATTTTAGCTAAGCTTCAGCTCTAATAAATACTTGTGGATGGCAGAGAACCCTGAGACGACCATGTAGGAGCCGCCAGAAGTGATGGAGCGAGGGTGTGCCCTGCGCACCTGCCTGCCCCTCTGTGTTCACGACACCGTGCAGAAATGGACATGGACTGAGAGCCCTACAGTGCAAACGACTACCGTGTTAAAATAAAATACAAATAACGATATTGGCCACAGCAGAGTCTCAGATACATAATGTGTGTTAAAAAAAAAAATGAAAAAAACATACTGAAAATCAACTCATGGGCATTATTACTAAGATACCTTTTACACCCGAGTCAGAGACCTCACACGACCCCTCCGCACAGTAAGCCTGAAGGTTGGAGGGTCCCGGGCTGCCACAGCACGTGTCACACATGGTTTCAGTTCACAGCTGTACAACGAAATTGACTCAACTCAAATTTCAAAGAGAATCAACGTGACTGTACTTCTGTCCGCTCGCCTGCTGAAAAATTGTGTCTCCTTGCTGCATGTTGCCCCCTGTGAAAACTGTTTTAATATAAAAAGTGAGCTCTAAAAGAATAAAGGAAACTGACCATTTATGTTTCTAATAACACATTACTTGCCTCTTATGATCCTGCTTCTCCCTAAGTGTCACTTTCCCAAATCCGTGTCAATCACACAGACAGTTCTGCAAGGGCAGGTGGGGTGTGGCCCTGGCCTAGGAGCACTACCTGGTAAGGCATAGCGTGGAACCTGGTCAGGTTTTAAAGTCTCGCCTGCCACGGGTCACTTCTCGAGTTAAGCTGACAGACCTCATGGTTTGTTGGGAGGATTTGGAGATAATTCTGCAAAAGCTAAGTCAACCTTACTTAGATTGCAACATATGATTTTTTTTCTGTTTGGTATCCAGCAAACAAATCTCAGAAAATGCAAGCCCTCTCCGTGGTCCTAGCCCTGCGTTTTCTGCAGCACGGTTCAGTAGCTGTACATCTGCTGCTGCTGTTCGGTTGGCACCTGAGGCTGTGCTTGCTGCGGCTGGGGGGCCTGTGGCTGTGAGGATGGCAGGACATCAGTCTGGGGCACCGCCCGCCATGTGAGAGGGTGCTGCTCACTGAGCTGGTTCCCCAGGGGTGTGATGGAGTTGACCAGAGTGGTCAGGTTGATGAAGTGGGCCACAGACTGCGGGTTCGAGGCTTCCGGCTGGGGGTGGAGCTGGACGTCATTTTGGCGGTTGTGCAACATGGCAGAGCCACTGACAGTATCAAAGGTCACGGTCAGGATTGAGTTGTCCAGCTGTAACTGGCGTTCGGGGGTGGTAAGGTGTCCCACGGCCACCGGCTGGAGATTGGTAAACTGAGTCCCAGCTGCAGTGGTGATGGGGGTCACGGTGATGTTGGTCAAGCCGACTGAGCTTGATGGAGCAGTCACATTTGGGTCACCCAGTGTCACCACCACCTGGAAGTCACACACAACAAAAAACAGTCAATCATTTCTGCAAAATGGAGAACAAGATAAACCCCATGGTGCACTCTGTGTTGTAGGCCATATTATGCCGCAGCAATAAAACACCTAAGCTAGAGGAAAAGAAGTAAAACATCCTTTGGCAAAAGAGTAAAAAGTTAATTTTGTCCTGGAAAAGTAATTCCAGTGAAAAAGAGACACAGACATAATCATTGAGGCAGTGAGAGAGAACTGAGAAAAAAGGAATTTCACTGGCTAGAGAAAAATAGAGAAAAGTAAGCATGAAAAAGACAACGCAGAGTCGTCATGTTCTGTTTAGGCCTCTAAACTGCCTTTCGTTGGTAAACAAAAATCTCAACTATAAAGCTAAAAAGTGCAATAAAGATATTTGCAGCACTAACAGCTAATAGAAAAGAAAGCAGCATTCTTTCTCATGGAGAGTGATAAAAGGCAAAATAAATGCAAGACTTTTCTGCAATCAGGATTGACGTCTCCAAAAACTAGAGAGAAGTGTGCAGTATCAGACACAGACTGATTAAATATCTGGGGCCTCAAAAGCAGAAGTGATGATGGCCGTGCAAAAGAGAGGGTTCCACTAAAGGAAGCAAAACTGGCTGGTCCAGCCCACACCCGCCTACCCCCTCCAACTCTCTCTGGAGGGCTTCTTTGTTCTGTGGGGTCCAGCTCTCCCTGCCTGGTCAGCAAATGCACAGGGCTGCACTTTTGGAACACAGTGAACCAGGCCCTCTGTCCTCTCCACAAACAAAACAACCCTCCTCATCCCCAACTGCAGAGGGATGTCTGTCTCTAACATGCTAGCATGTTGTGTTGCTACTAACAACAAGCATGATATGTAGGTGAGAACTTGGAAGCGCTTAGCTGAAACGATGCTTAGGTGAAAAGTGGGATGCACGCTGACTGCAGCCATGTAAAGGCCACCTTGCTCACGGTGCATACTAAAAAGGGGCTGGAGTCACACATGCGCAGGACTCACAGGCTTAGGGAAAGTGTCTCTTGTAAACTCGACTGGGCACCTGACTTGCACATAAAGAAATAAACAACCTGCTGAATGCTCTGCACCGCGGAATTGGTCTCATCACCCACGCTGCCAGTGAACTCGGTCTCCTTCTCAGAGTACTCGCTGAAGGCAGCATCCTCAGGCACCGGAGCCCCTGCCTCTTCTTCTGGCTTCTGCTTTCTCTTGTGACTGCGCTTGGCAGCTTTCACGTGCTTCCCTTCGGCCAAATCTTCCTGTTCCAGAGTCAGCTCGGGCTGCAGGAAAATCAGTTTCAGTAACCAACCAGATCAATAGGTCACATACATGAGGTGGCCAGAGCCCCAGCACTGCCCCTGGACACGCTCTCAAGTCAGAGGCGAGGCTCTTGGGGCACTGAGCTGCCGTGGGAAATAGAGTGACCCCAGCTGTCTGCTTACTTGCATTTCTAAGGGTTGAGGCAAGTTCCTTTAGTTTTTTTAAAAAATTAAATAAGTCATATTTTCTAAAGCCACATTTTGTGCCAAAATGTAAACATCTTTAATACCTAATTTTTTTAAGCCACTGGTAAAGGAAAATGTTTCAGCCCTGGTGAGCTCATACCAAGACTGAATGTTTTTTTTTTTTTTAAAAAAGATGACCGGTAAGGGGATCTTAACCCTTGACTTGGTGTTGTCAGCACCACGCTCACCCAGTGAGCAAACTGGCCATCCCTATATGGGATCCGAACCCATGGCCTTGGTGTTATCAGCACCACACTCTCCCGAGTGAGCCACAGGCCGGCCCCTGAATGATTTCTAATCAGGGCTCTCTCCCCCAGAATGAAACAGAAGCATTGCAGAAATCAGTTTTGCATTTAAATGGGTATGACCACAAAACTGTATGAACATCTCCTTTTGGGACAGCAAAGAGGGGCCCTGCTGTAATGATGATCCCAGATGGGTCCCTCCTCCCCGCACGCTTCTCTGCAAGTGCCCAGGGCACTGCCAGGCTGTGGCCAGGTCTTCTGAACTGGGTCAGCTCCATGGCTGGGCTCACAAGGCCGTGGGGCAGTGGCGGCTGGCAGGGTGCTCCACTCTGGCCACCTGTTGCTCCTTGTGCTTGCTGTGCTGTGCCATGCCCAAGACGCGTTGGGGCAGAAATGGCTCGTGGGTTTCTGGAGCTGGGGATGGACTTCTGCACATCTGTGCAGTGTGACCCAACCACCTCAGTTAACACTGCACTCGAAAGCACCAGTTCAAAACACATGGGTATAACTGTGATCTCAAATAACTGAGAGTACAACAACTCTTCATAATAAAAATCTGTATAAAGGTATTAACAAAAATTGCTTTTAAAGAGTTAATCTAATACACTTATTTTGCTTAGAACAATTTAATTATGTTAAACTTTTCTAGAAACCATCTATTGTCCAAAGTGAGATACAGCAGTATTCCAAAAACCTAAGTTGCAGAAATTTACAGAAAGTAGGAGATATTCTAAAAGGCTCTGGGGGGGGAGAAGACCACCAGAAAACAGACGGTGATATTAGACCAAGAAACGAGAGGCGCAGGCTGCCTGGTTTATGCAAAGACTGCTCCCCTACAGCCGGCCTGGGACCTTAGGGCCCACTCAGCAGGTTCTGGCTTATCTGGAAGTTTCCCACGCCTGGCAGGTACGCTCTGTGCTGCTCACCTGGACGATGCCGATAGAGGAGGCGTCAATGGTGGTGGTCTCTGGGAGGTGGTCCAGGTCATCAATCCTCACTGCAAGCACCTGTGAGGAGCATGGGGCAGTGAACTGGGGATGCCATGGCCACCCGTGATGCAGGTGGGGACCCAGACATGCTGAGAGACAGGTCACCTGCTGCAAAGGCTTGGCTGTCACCTGACTCTTGGCATCCCGTGTTTACGTGTTTCTGACTCTCCTCTGCTCACGATTAGCTCTGACACTTCGTTTCCAGAATCCTGCTCAGGTGCACCTCTCCTGGTCCCTGACCTCTTATTCGTGTTTCTGTAATGCTAGATGTACTTGTTCCTATGATTGTTTAATTTAATTAAATCATAAGTAAGACGATGGAACGCAAGTGCAGAGAGAGAATAGAACACGCCAGGAAGGCATAGTAGAGGGAAGTTGCTGTTAAAGGTAATGAGCTGTGGATAAACTATACAAGGCTGGGGAAAACTACAATAGTCTGTCTGTAAGGGTTCTTCACTCGAACAGCTCTGCAAGCATCTTTAAGTTTTTACTCAACTAAAGAAAATAAAAATGGAAAGTTATTATAGACTGTACATCATGAGTGTGGCTTAGTAAAGAAAGATATAGGAAACTGCATCTTTGGACTTACATCCAAAGACTAGGTCTGGGCCTTTCTTTGAAAAAATGGCAGACAAAGGATGTATGTTTTAAGTTAACATAAACACTGATGGCAGCTTTGAAGAACCAAGTGTAACTCTCTCCCATTGACACTGAGCACAGACCTATACTGTGATGCTCACAAAAGCAGCCAGACTACTGCAAATGCACTCTCTACCACTGTCACCACCATCACCGTCTCCACCACCTCCATCACCACAGTCACCCCCACCTCTACCATTTCCACCTCCATCCTGTCATCTCCACCATCATCACCACCATCATTGTTGCCATCATCACCATCGGTCACCACCACCTCTACCATCTCTAC